>NC_136615.1:34690796-34720796 GCF_933228915.1 Telmatherina bonti
GTTTTGTTTTTGTTTGATTTTAGTGAAATAATGCATTTGGTACATGTAAACACGACCCAACGTCATGGATACACAATGTGACACATCCTCCTCTCCAGACTGACGTAACATCATGACCGTGTCATGGATTTCCAAGCTGGGTGTAGCTCTCTGTGGTGTCTGGCAGAGGCATGGCCTGTGGTGAAGACTGCACAGCTGAGCTGAATCGGGATCATGCTCCTCACCTGCTTATAAGCCCCAAGCTGTTCACCAGTCGACGCTGGATCGTTGCCTCTTCTAGGTGTAAACCTCACCTGAGACAATCCACAGCCCTGCCTTGCCTGCCTTGCCAGCTTGGACCATCTCCCAGTCAGTCTTGTCTGCCTGCCTGGATCATTCCCTGCCTCCCCAGATTCTGCCAAGAACCTCGGACGTCAGCCATCTGGTCTATTTGGTGATTGCTCAATTAAACAGTTAAAACTGCTAACCTGTTCCGTGGGTTCATTATGTTTTGTGACAGAAGGATCCAGCCACAAAGATGGACCCAGTGGATCAAACTGCCATGGATGCCCAGAGACCAGAAGCTGGTAATGAACTGTTTTTTGCTGTCTCCTCTCAGGGTAATCTTCTGGGCCAACATGCTCAAATACTCAGATCTCTGGGTGATATGCAGCAAGCCATGCAATCCCAGCTGAATGACATAACAGATCAAATGACAACCATGCTTAACCAGTTATCTCAGACTTCTACTTCTACACCGACTACTTCAGCGTCTGTCTCTGGACAACCACAGCTCACTCCCAACCAAGAGATTCGTATCCCGGACCCCAAACCATTCTCTGGGGATTTAGGTAAATGTAGGGGATTCCTCTTACAGTGTTCACTTGTGTCTGACCAAAAACCATACACTTACTCGTCTGACAGATCCAAGATTTCATATACCATAGGATTACTGGATTCCCGGGCTTTAACCTGGGCTTAGGCATATCTAGGAACTTCACCTCTCAGTAGTTTAACCTATAGTGAATTCTCGGAGGAGATGAGAAAGGTTTTTGATAACCCCGTACGTGGTCGAGAGGCAGCCAAGAAACTCATGTCCTTACGTCAGGGAGCATTGCATGTGGCTGAGTTCTTGGTTGAGTTCCAAACTCTGGCAGCAGACTCCAAATGGAATCCCGAGGCTTTAGTTGACCATTTTTTGAGCTGTTTGTCTGAGACCCTGAAGCATGAGTTGGCAACTCGAGACCTCCCTGGATGAGTTAATCTCTCTGACCATCAAGATCGATAATCGTCTCCGTGAGAGGCAGACGGAGCGAAGAGGAGCCCACTTGTCCTCATCTGGGACAATTACAAACTCCCAGTCCTTTACCCTCCCAGAATTGCCCATCTACTCTTGCCAACGCTGAGGAGCCCATGCAATTATGCCCGTCTCACTCAGGCTGAACGGCAGAAGCAGTTACAGTCGGGTGAGTGCTTTTACTGTGGTCGATTGGGCCATTTTCGTGATGCCTGTCCCATTCGCCCAAAAGACGGGGCTCGTCAGTGAATGTCGAGGTACTGACGAGCAGCATAAAGAGATCCCCGGAGATCCCAACCAAGACACAGATTGAAGCAACCCTTACTTGCCATGATCACACTCTCACAGTTCTAGCCTTGATTGATTCTGGTGCCGAAGCCAATTTCCTGGATGCACAATTGGCTGAGAGGGCAGGGATACCCTTGATGCCTCTACCTCATCCCATGACCGCTAAAGCTTTGGATGGTCGACTATTAGCGCAGGTAACTCACAACACCATCCCTGTTTGTTGAAGTTGTCGGGCAAGTCGAGTTTATTGAGTTTAAGTTAATCCGTGCATCTGACTCCCCCCCTGGTACTAGGACATCCCTGGTTGTCACTCCACAACCCACACATTAACTGGGAGAACGGATCCATTTCCAGCTGGAGTTCTAAATGTTACCAGTCTTGCTTGAGGGTGGCTATGCCATCTACCTCGACTCCACGCAGTAAGAGTGAGATTCCTGACTTGTCTGCTGTCCCTTCTGAGTGCCATGATTTGGCTGAGATTTTCAGCAAGACCAAAGCTCTGTCTTTGCCTCCTCATAGACCTTGATAGTGCCATTGACATCTTGCCTGGGGCTCGTTTACCTAGTTGCCGTTTGTATAACATTTCCAGACCTGAGAGACAGGCCATAGAAAAATGCATCAATGACTCACTTACCTCTGGCATAATAAGACCATCTTCTTCACCACTGGGAGCAGGTTTCTTCTTTGTGTCAAAGAAGGACAAGACGCTTAGACCTTGTATTGATTATCGGGGTTTGAATAAGATCACTGTCTGAAATAAATACCCTCTGCCTCTGATTGATTACGCCTTTGATGCCCTCTCAGGTTCTACCATCTTCACCAAGCTTGATCTTCGGAATGCTTACCACCTGGTTTGAGTCAAGGAAGGGGATGAGTGGAAAACGGCTTTTAACACTCCCCCGGGTCACTTTGAATATCTTGTGATGCCCGTTGGTCTCACCAATGCCCTGGCAGTCTTCCAGGCCCCTTGTGAATGACGTTCTCCGAGATTTTCTTAACCGGTTTGTCTTCG
The DNA here is from genome assembly GCF_933228915.1 of Telmatherina bonti. Taxonomy (NCBI): domain Eukaryota; kingdom Metazoa; phylum Chordata; class Actinopteri; order Atheriniformes; family Telmatherinidae; genus Telmatherina; species Telmatherina bonti. The sequence goes on from NC_136615.1 coordinate 34,693,373, forward strand.
TGTACCTGGATGATATCCTCATTTTTTCAAAGAATCTGTCAGAACACATTTCCCATGTCCGGATGGTACTTCAGAGACTACTAGAAAATAAACTCTATGTAAAGGCAGAGAAGTGCGAATTCCACTCGAGCTCCATCGGCTTTTTGGGATACATTTTCCAGAGTGGGCAGATGAAGACTGACCCAGAGAAGGTACAAGCAGTTTTGGATTGGCCAAAGCCTGAGTCTGTGAAGCAGTTGCAATGCTTCATTGGATTTGTCAACTTCTATCGTAGATTTATTCGGAACTTCAGTCAAGTTGTGTCACCCCTAACCAAGCTCACTTCACCCAAGTCTCCTTTTCAGTGGTCTGTGGATGCTGAAAGGGCCTTCCAGGAACTTAAGGTCCGGTTCGCCTCAGCCCCTGTGCTCCAACAACCAGATCCGTCACGTCAGTTTGTGGTGGAGGTAGATGCTTCAGACAATGGTGTTGGAGCCATCCTGTCTCAGAGATCGTCGGGGTCAGGCCAGCTTCATCCATGTGCCTTCTTCTCTCGTCGTCTCTCTCCAGCAGAGAGGAATTATGATGTGGGAGACCGTAAATTGTTGGCAGTCAAGTTGGCTCTTGAGGAATGGAGACATTGGTTGGAGGGAACAGAATTACCTTTCATTGTCTGGACAGATCATAGGAATCTGGAATATTTTCAGTCAGCCAAGAGACTGAACCCCCGACAGGCCAGATGGTCTCTGTTTTTTGGTCGTTTTAACTTCTGTATCACCTTCAGGCCAGGTACCAAGAATATCAAACCGGATGCCCTGTCCCGGCAGTTTAGCCCTGATGACACTTCAGAGGACCCGGACTCTATACTGCCTGCTTCATGTCTGGTGGCTGCTGTGACCTGGGAGGTAGCTGGAGGAAGCTGTTAGAGATGCCCTTCAAAACAACCCGGATCCAGGTACGGGCCCACCAAATCTATTGTATGTACCCAATAATGTTCGCTCCCAGGTATTCCAGTGGGGGCACGCCTCTCGAATTGCTTGCCACCCTGGCGCAGCACGGACCATGTCACTCATCCGAAGACACTTTTGGTGGCCCACTATGGACAGGGATGTAAAAGAATATGTGGCTGCCTGTCCTAAAAATTCCAAACACAACAAAGTAAACAGGATGTGTTTTATTTGCACTTCTTTTCACTGTTTAGTTTACTTTAAATAGTGTTTAAAGGTTGTTTTGTTTTTGTTTGATGTTAGTGAAATAATGCATTTGGTACATGTAAACACGACCCAACGTCATGGATACACAATGTGACACATCCTCCCCTCCAGACTGACGTAACATCATTACCGTGTCATGGATTTCCAAGCTGGATGTAGCTCTCTGTGGTGTCTGGCAGAGGCGTGGCCTGTGGTTAAGACTGCACAGCTGAGCAGAATCGGGATCATGCTCCTCACCTGCTTATAAGCCCCAAGCTGTTCACCAGTCGACGCTGGATCGTTGCCTCTTCTAGGTGTAAACCTCACCTGAGACAATCCACAGCCCTGCCTTGCCTGCCTTGCCAGCTTGGACCATCTCCCAGTCAGTCCTGTCTGCCTGCCTGGATCATTCCCTGCCTCCCCAGATTCTGCCAAGAACCTCGGACGTCAGCCATCTGGTCTATTTGGTGATTGCTCAATTAAACATTTAAAACTGCTAACCTGTTCCGTGGGTTCATTATCATTTGTGAAAGACCGTGCTGCACGCTGCTTTGTTTTCTTTTTCTTTCTTTGTTTTTTATAGGCTACATGTCCGGCAATCAGACATGGTAGCCCGCACACTGGCAAGCATGCAAACCATCAAATCTGGCAACGATCAGCAGGCTGGACTGGTCTTCAGACTATGCTGATTGCAAGATGCTGACAGAAAAAAATTCCCAAAGATCTGACTCGGTGGCAGCGGACGATGTCTGCTCGGGTCCTCAGTGCTCCATCTAACCTACTTGCATTCATGTCTGCATTCATGCACTCTAAAAGTTCATTTCTGCTCTTACTCAAATTACTATTGTATACTTTACTTAAGTCTTACTATCCTGTTGATTGAACTCAAGGAATGTGAGTAATGTACCTCTTTAGCCCAAAAGAGATGTAAGACTCAGTTCTTTTGTGTTAACTGAACTTGAAAATTTTTTTTACTGGAGGACTTGCTTGAGTTCAGCAGTGCACAGACAACAGTCAGTACCCGTCCCCCCACCCGAACTACCCAACCACCTTTTCGTCCACAACATAAACCCCAACATGCGGCCACCAAACCAGGGGCTGATGAGAGCACCCACACCTGCTCGGTGCCTCTCACCATGAGCAACTCCAGAGGTGAAGAAGGTCCAGCCCCTCTCGAGGGTACTGGTTCCAGAGCCCAAGCCATGCATCGAGGTGAGTCCAACTATATCTAGCCGGAACCGCTCGACCTCGCGAACAAGCTCGGGCACCTTCCCCACCAGAGGTGACATTCCACGTCCCTAAAGTCAGTTTCTGCCACCGGGGATCAGACAGCCAGGGTCCCCGCCTCTTGCTGGCGCCCAGCTCACACTGCACCCGACCCCTAAAGCATCTCCTGCAAATGGTGAACCCACGGGAGGTGGGGCCCATGTAATCCTTTTGGGCTGAGCCCTACTGGGCCCCATGGACAAAGGCCCGGCGTCCAGATGCTCGCTCTCGTACCCCACCCCCAGGCCTGGCTCCAGAGGGAAAAGAAGTGCAAATAAAATACTTTGTTGTGTCTGGAATTTTTAGGAAATATGTCTCCTGTCACCAAACTTCCTCTGGGTTATAATGTAACCATGACAACAGCGGGGCTTAACCTTCCATGACAATAATGTCATCTTGTCAGGAGACTTTCTTTGGTTGCCATGGTTACATTTGTAACCGTGGTAACCATAATCATCTTTCTATGACATCATTTATGACATATTTATTCTGACCAGTGTGATGTATCTGTGTGTGTGTTTGATCCTGATCCTTCAGCTGACTCATCACCTCTTTTTAAAGATGCATACAAGCATGAAATAATAATGATAATAATAATAAATATTAATTATATAATAAAAATATAATATTAATAATAATCACTAAACAGCCCCGCCCCCTTGTGGGCGTGGTATTCGGTGCCACACCCCTAGAATAGAATAGGGGTCCTGGTGTGTGGGCGTGGTCACAGATTACATAAACGATGACGTATGTGGCCAACAGTATAAATAGACCCCATCTTGCATCCTGAAGCTAAAATCCTTCCAGCTCTGTGAAGGGTTCCTGCAGGGTTCTAGTACAGAGACACACACCAAGCTGTCCTAGAACCCTGCAGAGATCCCGGACCTCAGCCGTGGAGGTGCCCGCAGTGAAACCCAGTGGGTCCTGGGGGTGTTGCAGGAGGAGAGAGGAAAGGCAGGAGAGAGGGAAGACAGGAGAGAGGGCCAGTAGGTGTGAGTGTTGGTGTGGGAAGGGTACATCCGGTTTGTAGTGTGTGTTTGATACTGATCCTTCAACTGACACATCACCTCTTTTTAAAGATACATACAAGCACGAAATGATAATAATAATAATAATAATAATAATAATGATAATATATTAACAATAATAACAATAATGATAATAATAATAATAATAATGATGATGATGATGATGATAATAATATATTAACAATAATAATAATAATAATAATAATAATAATAATAATAATAATAAAATAATGATATTAATAATAATACTAAAATATATAATGATAATAATGATGATAATATTAAGGATGATAATAATAATGACACATTGTTATTGAATAATACAATATTATTAATGATTATAATAGAAATAATACTGTTATCATTGCTATTTTTGATCGTCGCCAGATTGTTGATGGTTTGCGTGCTTGCCAGTGTGCAGGCTACCATGTCTGATTGCCGGACACACTGTTAAAAAAATCTGTAAAAAAAATACAGTAAAAAAAACTATGAAATAGCAACAGTAAAAAACTAACTATCAAAATTGTTTAACACCGTAGTAAATGCACAGAATCTTACAGAAGAGATCAGTCTTGACCATAAATTGTACAGGTCTATGGTCAAGACTGCGGTCAAGAACGGGAGAGACCATCTTTACAAGTGTGGGGGTCTGGGTCCATATGTAACCTTCTGGCTCAGCTCCTTCTTCACCACGACAGACCGGCGCAGAGTCCGCATTACTGCAGACGCCACACCGATCCATCTGTCGATCTCACGCTCTATCCTTCCCTCACTCGTGAACAAGACCCAGAGATATTTAAACTCCTCCACTTGAGGCAGGACCTCACCCCCGACCCGGAGAGGGCAATCCACCCTATTCCGGCTGAGGACCAGAGAGCTGGAGATCACGACCAGATGAAGCCAACAGGACCACGTCATCTGCAAAAAGCAGGGACCCAATCCTGAGGCCACCAAGTCGGATCCCCTCAACACCTCCACTGCGCCTAGAAATTCTGTCCATATAAGTTATGAACAGAATCGGTGATAAAGGGCAGCCTTGGCGGAGTCCAACCCTCACCGGAAACGAATCCGACTTACTACCGGCAATGCGGACCAAGCTCTGACACCTGTCGTACAGGGACCGGACTGCTCATACAAGGGGGTCCGGTACCCCATACTCCCGGAGTGTCCCCCACAGGAGTCCCCGGGGGACACGGTCGAATGCCTTCTCCAGGTCCACAAAGCACATGTAGACTGGTTGGTGAAGTATAAACTTCATTGGTGATGTTGTGTGCCCTCATTCAATGGTGTTGTGGGAAGAGAATCCTGTTTTGCAGAGCTGCTTGCTTATATCACTGAAGAAGGTAAACTGAGCGTGTGAAACAACAAAAGTTATGGTCTCATGGTGTGTGTGTGTGTGTGGGGGGATGGTTGGCCACCTCCCTAGCGCTCCCACGTTATGTTGCAGAATGAGGGGTATTAAAGCGGGGAAGCCCCAGGCTTCGGTGGAGTCTGCTGCGGGTCTATCTGATCAGGACGCCCAGCTGGTTTTGGCACTCTCTACCGGGGTTGTGGGCTCCCCAACCTATCCGCGTTACGGTAAGAGCTGGGAACTGAAAAGTGCCTTAACCGATGTGCTTACTCTTGTGCTGCAAGGTTAATAAAACGCTGAGTTAATCATTGGGCAGAGAGTTTGTGTGTTCATTATTTGCCGACTTCCTACGATCCTGCAAAATAAATAAAAGTGTTTCATTACAGTTGAGCAAACTCCCATGCCCCCTCCAGGACCCCAAAGAGGGTATAGAGCTGGTCCACTGTTCCGCAACCAGGACAAAAACCACACTGCTCCTCCTCAATCCGGGATTCGACTATCCGGCGGACCCTCCTCTCCAGGACCCCTGAATAGACCTTCCCAGGGAGGCTGAGGAGTGTGATTCCCCTATAATTGGAACACACCCTCCGGTCCCCCTTCTTAAAAAGGGGGACCACCACCCCAGTCTGCCAATCCAGCGGCACTGCCCCCGATGTCCACGCGATGCTGCAAAGGTGTGTCAGCCAGGACAGCCCCACAGCATCCAGAGCCTTAAGGAACTCCGGGTGGATCTCATCAGTCATCAGCTCCGTCGTCATTCATGGCGATCTCCGGAGACTTCAACAACGTCTCCCTCTCTGCAACTCTACCAACATTCCAGCAGTTTGTCAGCTGCTCCACCAGAGAAAATAAGATGTTGGACTTATTTTATGCAAACATGAATAAAGGATCCAGTTGTTCTGCCCCGCCTCCTTTAGGAAGATCTGACCATAATCTGGTTCTTCTCACCTCCACCTACATGCCCATCGTTCAGCAGCAACCAGTCATCACAAAGACTATAAATATCTGGTCTGCTGAAGCTGAAGATGCTCTTAGAGGAGGCTTTGAGGCTACAGACTGGAACGTCCTCTGTGAACCTCATGGAGACGACATCAACGCCATGACTGAGTGTGTGACAGATTACATAAACTTCTGTGTGGACAGCATCGTCCCAACAAGAACAGTGAGGTGCTTCCCCAATAACAAACCCTGGATCACCAGTGACCTGAAAAAGCTGCTGAACATCAAAAAGAAAGCCTTCAGGGATGGAGACAGGGAGTTATTGAGGGCAACACAAAAACAATTTAAAACCCAAACTAAGAAGTGCAAGGAGAACTACAGGAAGAAGTTAGAAAGTCAGCTCCAGCAGAATAACCTGAGGGATGTGTGGTCTGGAATGAAGAAGATCACCGGCTTCAAGTTAAAGGGGGACCAGCCTGATGGAGGTCTGGACAGAGCTAATGAGCTGAACATATTCTTCAACAGGTTCAGTTCACCCCCTACCTCCAGCCCAACAGACCACACACCCTCCATAAGCCCACTGCTTTCCTGTCACGCCTCCAATCTGTCACCCTGCAGCTCAGTCATGGACCAGAACACAGCTCCATCTCCCTCCACATCAGGACATCCTGAGACCTCCACCTTGTTTGTCTCCTGCAATCAGGTTAAGAAGCAACCTGAGAAACTGAACCAGAACAAGGCTGCAGGTCCAGATGGTGTCAGTCCCAGAGTTCTCAAGACCTGCTCAAAACAACTATGTCCGATTCTCCAGCACCTTTTCAACACCAGTCTGAGACAAAATAGAGTCCCAGTGCAGTGGAAAACCTCCTGCCTTGTTCCAGTGTCTAAAAAAACACAACCAGCTGAACCAAGTGACTACAGACCAGTTGCCCTGACATCTCACATCATGAAAGTCCTGGAGAGACTCTTACTGGCTCACCTCAACAAGCAAGTAAACATCTTTCAGGACCCATTCCAGTTTGCATATCGTAATGGACTTGGGGTTGAAGATGCCATCATATACCTGCTCCAGAGAGCACACTCTCATCTGGACCATTCAGGCAGCACTCTGAGGGTCATGTTCTTTCATTTCTCAGTGCTTTTAATACCATTCAGCCTGCTTTGTTATGTGAGAAGCTCCATAAATTCCAGGTGGATACCTCCACAACCACCTGGATCTATGACTACCTCACAAACAGACCCCAGTTTGTGAGACTGAAAGGTTGTGTGTCTGAGATGGAGGTCAGCAGCACTGGTGCACCACAAGGAACTGTACTCTGGCCATTCCTCTTCACTCTGTACACCTCAGACTTCCAGTACAACTCTGAGTCCTGTCATCTGCAGAAATACTCTGATGACTCTGCAGTTGTGGGGTGTATCAGTGATGGACAAGAAGCAGAGTACAGAGAACTGGTCAGTCAGTTTGTTAAATGGTGCGCTGACAATCATCTCATATTAAATAGCAGCAAAACAACAGAGATGATTGTTGACTTCAGGAGGAAGAAGAATAAACAAAGCACTGTTTCTATCCTGGGAGAGGAGGTGGAGGTGGAGGAGGAATACAAGTATCTTGGAGTTCAGCTGGACAACAAACTGGACTGGAAATGCAACACTGACTACATCTACAAGAAAGGTCAGAGCAGACTGTACTTCTTAAGGAAGCTGAGATGGTTTAACGTCTGCACCAAGATGTTGCATATCTTCTATAAGTCTGTTGTGGAGAGTGCAGTCAGCTTTGCAGCATCTGCTGGGGTAGTAGCATCAGAACCAGAGACTTGAAGAGAATCAACAAACTGATCCAGAAAGCTGCTTCTGTGCTTGGAGTAACTCTGGAGCCGCTGGAGCTGATTGTCCAAAGAAGAATGCTGCACAAGCTGATGAAGATGATGGAGGATTCTTCACACCCTCTCCACAACACAGTGATGAAACAACAAAGTGTGTTCAGTGAGAGGCTTCTTCAGGTCCGATGTAAGACTGAAAGATACAGAAGATCATTCCTGCCAGCAGCCATCAGCCTCCGGAACAAGACCTCCTCTAGTTAATTATTATTATTATATACTACAATGTTGAATTTCCCTTTGGGGATTAATAAAGTATATTTTCATTTAATTTCATTTCATTAACCGGCTAAAATCTGCGGTTGTTCTACATTCTTTTTACTTGAAGTGGGAGATTGGGTACCTGTCAATCAAAGGAAACGCCCCTAAATATGCAGAATTCAAGATTAAATTACTTTTACACGTGTGAATTTTTTTTATTTTTTTTTTAAATCACTCCCTCCACAGTTGTCATGAAGGTAAACCTGACCTATTCACCCTAAAATGGATTTTTGAACCAGGCTGTAAACATGTTTATTTCTGCTGTAAACATGTTTATTCCTGCTGTAAACATGTTTATTTCTGCTGTAAACATGTTTATTCCTGCTGTAAACATGTTTATTTCAGCTGTAAACATGTTTATTTCTGCTGTAAACATGTTTATTTCTGCTGTAAAGTTGGTCTCTTTAACATGGGAGTCTATGGAGATTTGCTGTGTTTTGGAGCCCCTAGTGGATGAAGGGGGAACTGCAGTTTTATGCATGCTTCACTTTTAACCAACAATGCTGCAATTTGTTCTTTTTCTTTGGAAAAAAGACAAAAAAACGGTTTGTGAAGACAAAGCAAAAATGTCTTCTTGTTTAGAGCAAGAGTTTTTTTTCTTATTTATTTTTTATTCTTTTTTATTTATTTATTTTTATTTATTTATTTTTTTATCTCTCTTTTAATTTAAGAATAATAAGAATTGAAGAATAAAAACTTATTTAAGACAGTTTTTATTGTCTTCACTGGTTTGTGACTCTCCAATATGACCAAACATGATGTCCTCTAACCACCATACAAACTTCCACAGCAAGTCGTCTGACTGTTCGTTGGAGTGGAAAGGAAACAGCGGCTCCAGATCGCTCTCCAGAAGGATTTCCATTTTTTAATAACCAGCTTTTTCTGCCTCCTCTTGCTTCCAGGCTGCAGAGGCTTTCCTGGTGATGCTGCTGTCAGATGCCAACCTGTGTGCCATCCATGCCAAGAGGGTCACGTTGTTTCCACGTGACATTCAGTTGGCCAGGAGGATCCGTGGGGTGGACAACCTGTAGAAATGCAGACTGGAGGAATCCCAGTAACATAAAGGACATTTTACTTTTCTGTGTTCGCAAGTTCAAAACGTTTCATTCCTGTTTCTGAATTTTATCATGAATAAATCTACTTATTTTATTAGTTTGGTGGATTCCTGTGATAATTAAACAAAATCAAGGAAGCCGTTCTTTAGGAAGAAAAATGAGGATGAAGGACTGAGGTCACATGATGCAAGAACTGGACTGAAGATCAGGGGCATCCAGAACCTGGACCCGATGGGGGGACGGAGCCCGCCCAGAACCTGGACCCGATGGAGGGACGGAGCCCGCCCAGAACCTGGACCCGATGGAGGGACGGAGCCCGCCCAGAACCTGGACCCGATGGAGGGACGGAGCCCGCCCAGAACCTGGACCCGATGGAGGGACGGAGCCCGCCCAGAACCTGGACCCGATGGAGGGACGGACACCGCCCAGAACCTGGACCCGATGGAGGGACGGAGCCCGCCCAGAACCTGGACCCGATGGAGGGACGGAGCCCGCCCAGAACCTGGACCCGATGGAGGGACGGACCCCGCCCAGAACCTGGACCCGATGGAGAGACGGACACCGCCCAGAACTTGGACCCGATGGAGGGACGGAGCCCGCCCAGAACCTGGACCTGATGGGGGGACGGAGCCCGCCCAGAACCTGGACCCGATGGAGGGACGGACACCGCCCAGAACCTGGACCCGATGGAGGGACGGAGCCCGCCCAGAACCTGGACCCGATGGACGGACGGACCCCGCCCAGAACCTGGACCCGATGGAGGGACGGACACCGCCCAGAACCTGGACCCGATGGGGGGACGGAGCCCGCCCAGAACCTGGACCCGATGGAGGGACGGAGCCCGCCCAGAACCTGGACCCGATGGGGGGACGGACCCCGCCCAGAACCTGGACCTGATGGGGAGACGGAGCCCGCCCAGAACCTGGACCCGATGGAGGGACGGAGCCCGCCCAGAACCTGGACCCGATGGAGGGACGGAGCCCGCCCAGAACCTGGACCCGATGGAGGGACGGACACCGCCCAGAACCTGGACCCGATGGAGGGACGGACACCGCCCAGAACCTGGACCCGATGGAGGGACGGAGCCCGCCCAGAACCTGGACCCGATGGGGGGACGGAGCCCGCCCAGAACCTGGACCCGATGGGGGGACGGACCCCGCCCAGAACCTGGACCTCTACAGGTCTGAGAGGGACGGAGCCCGTAGGCTTCTGAAGAGCTGAATTGAAGCTCAGTGGGCGGTTCTGTATATATGATGGTTCCTACCATCGTCATCTTGGCAGGGTCATGCATGTCGTCTTGCCTAGAAAATCTCTCCCAGGCTGTAAACATGTTTATTTCTGCTGTAAACATGTTTATTTCTACTGTAAACATGTTTATTCCTGCTGTAAACATGTTTAATTCTGCTGTAAACATGTTTATTCCTGCTGTAAACATGTTTATTTCTGCTGTAAACATGTTTATTCCTGCTGTAAACATGTTTATTTCTGCTGTAAACATGTTTATTTCTGCTGTAAACATGTTTATTCCTGCTGTAAACATGTTTAATTCTGCTGTAAACATGTTTATTCCTGCTGTAAACATGTTTATTCCTGCTGTAAACATATTTATTCCTGCTGTAAACATGTTTAATTCTGCTGTAAACATGTTTATTCCTGCTGTAAACATGTTTATTTCTGCTGTAAACATGTTTATTTCTGCTGTAAACATGTTAATTCCTGCTGTAAACATGTTTATTTCTGCTGTAAACATGTTTATTTCTGCTGTAAACATGTTTATTTCTGCTGTAAACATGTTTATTCCTACTGTAAACATGTTTATTTCTGCTGTAAACATGTTTATTTCTGCTGTAAACATGTTTATTCCTACTGTAAACATGTTTATTCCTGCTGTAAACATGTTTAGTTCTGCTGTAAACATGTTTATTCCTACTGTAAACATGTTTATTCCTGCTGTAAACATGTTTAGTTCTGCTGTAAACATGTTTATTCCTGCTGTAAACATGTTTATTCCTTCTGTGCAGTTGGTCTTTTTAACATGGGAGTCTATGGGAACTTGCTGTTTTGGAGCCTCTAGTGGATGAAGGGGGAACTGCAGTTTTATGTACTTCCACATTGGCTCCACTTTTAACCGCCGGAGGTTTCTGCTTGGAACTGACAAAAGACTGAAACATCAAAAGAAGAGGTTTGGAAAATCCTTGAAGGATCCTGGAGAACAGTTCCTGAAGACTCCTGAAAGAAACAACAGAAGGTTCGGACTGATGAAGAGTAAAATTTCATCTCATTCACCAACAAATTTCTTCTTAAATCCTACAAACAAATATTTTACAAAAATCATGGACCTCACCAAAATCCCCGTATCTATTATTTCCGGAGGACTCTTACGAACATCGGAGATATTTAAACATTTGTGACGTTTTCTTCCGTTCACTTCATTAAAACAATAAAGTTCCAGTAAAGTTTTTGTCTGATTTTTAAATGTTTTGATAAATTACTTTTTATTTGGAGGGGAAATCCTTCACAGCAGTGGAGACAGATCTGTTCTTCCAAACAGATGGTTCCTTTAACCACAGCATCACTTCCATGTCCAGTCACCTTTAACTCCCAGATCCAGCTGCAGAATGTCGCATGTAATTATTACAATTCATAACCACGGTGTCTTTTTAATGGAATCATTTAGAAATGCATGTTTGTCTTGGTCGCCTGGTTAATAAAACCTATCAGACTCACCTGGAGGATCCATCAGATGCAACACTCCCTCCAGGTGAAGCGCATCTTAAAATGTTTCCACAGCAGGAGGAAGTTTGCTCTCCACACACCAGGAGGTACAGTCATGTGTTTAACGGTGTATGCTTTCTTCTTTAGCCACGACACCACGAGGACGTGCGTCCTGACACGCTCGTGGACCGGACGGCAGGCTGCTTCCAAGTCCAGGAGGAATTCATGACTAGTTTGTACATGAAGCTGATTTTATGCTACTTGAAGCTCATCGTCTGGTAAAGGCCCAGTTTGCAAAATACAGAAATATGAAATCTGTTAACATATTTATTATACTTAATAATTATGAACAAATGTGTACAAATTCTTTTAAAACCCGTCCACACATCCATTCTCTTAACCTCTAAGTCCAGTTAAGGGTCGCAGGAAGCTGGAGTCAGGTAGGCTACACCTGGACAGGTCTCCAGTCCATCACGGGGAAAAACCAGTTTCATTCCACAGTCACAGTTTGATTTTCCTGATTTTGTGAATGGAAGTTAAATGACTGACATGGATGCTTGATGAAGCTGTAATAACTTAGTTTTCAGGTAAATAAATAAGTTTTCTGTTCAAAACGTGAGAGACGGTATATAGCTGCTGTATGCAGATGTTGCAACAGAATTATTAGATCAAAATACATTTTATGTTTTTTATTCTCGTCAAGCAGAAACATTTCAGTCATTTTTGTCAAGAAATAATTGTTGTACTCTCATTTATTGCTGTTCACACAGGAATGTGTGACAGGAACTGGACAACACCTGTGTTGTGACACGGTGGGCTTTCTGCTCCACTGTGACGAGCAGAATTAAGGTGGGATCATATTATTATTATATTATTATTATTATTATTATTGTTAATAATAATAATAATAATAAATAATATTGATAAAAAAAATAATAACAATATTATTATTATCATCCATTAATAATATCTTATCATTCATTAATAATGTTTCATTATTATTATCATCCTTAATATCATCATTATCATTATTTTATGATTATTATTAATATTATCATCATATTATTATTAGTAGTAGTATTATTTCTATCATTAATAATATTTTATCATTATTATTACAATGATTATTATTGTTATGATTATTAATATTATTATTACTATTGTTATTAAATTATTACTATTTTTAATATGATCATCATCATTATTATTATTATTATTATTATTATCATTATTGTTATTATTATTATTATCATCATCATTTCGTGCTTGTATGTATCTTTAAAAAGAGGTGATGTGTCAGTTGAAGGATCAGTATCAAACACACACTACAAACCGGATGTACCCTCCCCAAACCGACACTCACACCTACTGGCCCTCTCTCCTGTCTTCCCTCTCTCCTGACTTTCCTCTCTCCTCCTGCAACACCCCCAGGACCCACTGGGTTTCACTGCGGGCACCTCCACGGCTGAGGTCCGGGATCTCTGCAGGGTTCTAGGACAGCTTGGTGTGTGTCTCTGTACTAGAACCCTGCAGGAACCCTTCACAGAGCTGGAAGGATTTTAGCTTCAGGCTGCAAGATGGGGTCTATTTATACTGTTGGCCACATACGTCATCGTTTATGTAATCTCTGACCACGCCCACACACCAGGACCCCTATTCTATTCCAGGGGCGTGGCACCGAATACCACGCCCACAAAGGGGCGTTTATGTTAAGATGGCACCTTGTGAAGACTCTGTTTAGTGATTATTATTATTATTATTATTATTTCATGCTTGTATGCATCTTTAAAAAGAGGTGATCAGCTGAAGGATCAGGATCAAACACACACACACAGATACATCACACTGGTCGGAATAAATACGTCATAAATGATGTCATAGAAAGATGATTATGGTTACCACGGTTACAAATGTAATCATGGCAACCAAACAAAGTCTCCTGACAAGATGACATCATTGTCATGAAAGGTTAAGCCCCGCTGTTGTCATGGTTACATTATAACCCAGAGGAAGTTTGGTGACAGGAGACATATTTCCTAAAAATTCCAAACACAACAAAGTAAACAGGATGTGTTTTATTTGCACTTCTTTTCACTGTTTAGTTTACTTTAAATAGTGTTTAAACGTTGTTTTGTTTTTGTTGGATTTTAGTGAAATAATGCATTTGGTACATGTAAACACGACCCAACGTCATGGATATGTTGCCCTCCTGGTATTACCAGGAGAAGGCGAAAGTGTCCTGACAGTCTCAACGTGTAAGGCTGTGGTGGGAACAGAGGAGACACACGTTTAGCTGACGTTACGCTGCTCAAACAGAAAGATTTATTCTTCTTGTGTGACCCTACTCAACCTCACACCACTGACGTGATTAGCGCTCACTAGCGGCCGGATGTCAGATTGCGCTGTTGTGACTGATATTGGTTTTCTATGTTGCATGACAAAGGAAAAAAAAAAGATTGAGGGAAAACAGAATTAAATAGGGGTGTTTTTAACCACTTTATCTGTTTTGACCCCACTACACTCTCCCCCACTAAAGAAAGAATGGCTCCTGACATTTGGTAATGTACTAGAGTGTTCCAGTTATGGTAGAATGGGTGGGGATGGATTGAATAAGGAAATGGGGCAAAACTATAAGTTCCTGCCAGGGGTTGACTAAGTAAGAAAGGGTTTACACTTGCACTCAACTGGTGATATGAGGGTTGACCAAGAATATCATATGTGAACTTTGCTGTCGGTCTTGCTCTCCTCTGTGACCTCCTCACATCACCTTCTCCTGTATGTCCAAAATCCATTTCATCTCTTTGATCTGGCTCATGATCATCTAACCCCTGGTACATTGTCAGAATCTTCAGAGTTTGGTTCCATCCCAACTTCTTGTCTTTCTGGAGGGTATAACTCCCTGGCTGTTACCCTCAGATTAGGCTGGTTTTGAGAATTCTGGCTTGAAACAACTGGTCCCAGTTGTTGAGAAGCTTGCCGTGCCATGACAGATTGCTGTTGTGGAGGATTTACCAGTCCAAAACATGGAAGTTTGCTCCGGAGATCATAAGAATATGCAGATTCCTGCTCCTCATCAGAGTTGTCTGTCTCAGTCTCTGTTTGGTTAGTCCTGTGGCTGTGTTGTTTCGGCCTATTCTGCCATGTCTTTCCTTCAGTTGGTATTTCATCTTCGAGAGGTAGTTCGTTTACTGGCAGGAGAAGATTTCTATGCAACACTCGCATGGTTTTGCTGCCTCTCTCTGGTTGTACTTTATAGACTGGGCCATCTTCAAATCGTTCCACCACGCGGTATGCTACTTTTCCCCAGTAAGTCCGCAATTTCCCAGGGCCTCCTCTCTGTGAGAGATTTCTTACCAGGACCCTGTCTCCTGGTTGGAGGGCAACACCTCTGACATGTCTATCATATTGTTTTTTTACCCTTAACACAGACTTTTGACTGTTTTCAGCCGCTATTGGGTATGCAACATGCATCCTGTCTACCCACCTTTGTACACATGTCTGGTGATTCTGCGCTTCTATCTCCCTCCTAGTACCAAAAAGCAAGTCAACTGGTAGCTGCGGAGCCCTGCCGTACAAGAGGAAAAATGGAGAAAACCCTGTAGATTCATGCCTGGTACAGTTGTATGCGTGCACAATATGGGGTAGATGATCTTTCCATTCACTTTTTATTTCCTCCTATAATGTGCGCAACATTTGGAGAAGGGTGCGATTCAAATGCTCCACTGGGTTGCATTGCGGTTGATAAGAAGTCATGCGAGAATGAGCAATCCCTGAAAGTTGTTGTAATCTCTGGAAAAGGCTTTTCTCAAACTCCTGTCCTTGGTCATGATGCAACTTTTCTGGGTACCCAAAACGGGGAATAAAGTCCTGAAAGATCTTTTCGGCTGCGGTTTTCCCAGATTTATTTCTCGTTGGATACGCCTGTGCGAAACGTGTAAAATGGTCAACGATCACAAGGATATACTCATAGCCCCCTTTACTAGGCTCCAAATGTAAATAGTCGACACAGACTAACTCAAAAGATGCACTTGTTGTGATGGATCCCATTTGGGCTTTTGGTGGAATGTTGGGGTGTTTTTGTTTAATGCAGAGACATTTTTTTGTCACATAATCTTCAATGTCTTGCTGCATATGTGGCCAATAAAACCGTTCCCGGGCAAGATGGATGACCTTCTCAGATCCCACATGTCCCATATCATCATGCAAGCTTTTTAACACGACCAGTTTAAGCTGTTGAGGGACGACAAGTTGATTATTTCGGTCTGTCTTCCGGTAGTGTAAACTGTCTTCCACCATTAGCTTCTTCCACTTATAGAGTAGCTTTCTTGTCAGTTTGCTCGTTGTTTTTTTTTTTTCATCTCCTGTTGGAGTCCTTCCTTTCAGTTTCAGAAATACAATCTCTTTATTAACTGGATCATTCAGTTGGGCAGTCCTGATGTCCTCTTGTGTGATTCTAGAAATGCTCTCTGGTGACGCAGCATTCGCATCCTTACTGTTAAGCTGTAGGACAGCCACCCAAGGAACATCACTGTCGTGTGCTGCTTTGCTACCCTGCCACACTGCAGAAATGACCTCTGACGATACAGCCTCTGTGAAATGATGTATCTGCTGGGGAAGCTTAACTGGGTATCTGGACAACATGTCAGCATCAGCGTTTCTCTTTCCAGGTCTAAACTTGATGTCAAAATGAAAATCAGCTAATTCTCCAACCCATCTGTGACCCACTGCGTTTAGTCTTGCTGAACTCAAGACATAGGTCAGGGGGTTATTATCTATATAGACAGTAAAGGGTGGCGCGTAGTGCACATAATCCCAAAATTTGTCACAGATTGCCCATTTGAGTGCCAGAAATTCTAGTTTGCCTGAGTGAAGATGGTAGTTTTTCTCTGCCGGCGTCAATGTCCTGAACCCATATCCAATCACACGCAGTTTGTTGTTTTGCTGTTGATATAATACAGCCCCAAGTCCTTTGTTTGAAGCATCAGTATGCAATACAAATGGTAAATAAAGGTCTGGATAAGCAAGGATAGGAGGGTTTATCAACATCTTGACTAACCTGGACAACACATTTTGATGCTAAGCAATCCAAGTGATGGGTGTACGGGAGGGGAGTTGTCCCTTGTTTTCTTTTCTTTTCCTATGTTGTTCTGAGACAAGGTGACTTTACTGTTCTCTCCTTGGTTCTGTAGCAACTCAAACAAGGGCCTGGCTACACGTGAGAAATCTTGAATTAAGGACCGGTAATAGCTGAGAAATCCAAGCAAAGTTCGAATCTCCCCAACTGTGGAGGGTTTCTTTTCTTTCAGAGCCATTACTGCTTCCAAATCCTTTGGGTCAATCTGGATTCCATTCTCTAACACCATCCGCCCAAGGTAACGGATTTGTCTTTGGAAAAGTTCACACTTGGCTGGACGAAGTTTGATGCCATGTGTCGCATCCGGGAGAAAACTTGGCGGAGATGATTCACATGATCGTCAAAAGTTTTAGAATAGCAAAGAACATCATCTAAATATGGCACACAACACTCATCCCTGATGCCCTCTAAAACTCCCTCCATGCACCTCTGGAATGCGGCTGGTGCGTTGGTCAGTCCAAAGGGTATCCTTATCCATTCATAGAGTCCCCAAGGTGTGCTAAATGCTGTTAAATGTCTCGACTCCTCACTCACAAAACCTTGATGATATGCACTACCTTGGTCTAAGATGGAAAACCACGAATTGCCTCCCAAACTGTCCAGCAGATCGTGAATCCGTGGCAGCGGGTGACGGTCAGGGATGGTTTCGCAGTTGAGCTCACGGAAGTGAACACACAGTCGCAGGCTACTGTCTTTTTTCCGCACGCATACCACTGGTGAGGAATAAGATGAGACAGATTTACAGGTCCATCCTCTTTCTAAAAGGTTTTTAATGTACTCCTTTACGTCTTTATATAGTGGTCGTGGAATGGAGTTGTAATTTTTCTGAACAGCCGCGTTGTCTTGTGTCTTGATTTTTAGCTGCAAGCCAGGAATACATCCAATGTCTCCCTCCGCACGAGCAAAAACATCAGACTCATCATTGAGAGATTGTCGCACAACCTTTTGTTCATGGTCAGAATGATGACCTAGGTTGACGTCTGGATGCCATTTTTCTGGCCCGGGGTTTCCTTTTGCATTGACGTGGCAATCATCATTTGAGCTTCCAGGGGCAGTGCATGGCAGAGGACATTCACTGAGGTCTGGTTGTTTCTGAGGAGATGACTGCATGGTTACAGGTTTACTATCTGTGATCTCTTCGAGGCAACCCAAGACTGTCTTTGGAAGTATGAAGAGGTCTCGCTTGGTTGTGTTTTGGACAGGTATTTTCACTATTTTGGAAGCGCCAGCTGGTACATCAACAAGAGCAGGGAACAACTCCAACCCATCTGGCAGCCTACACTCAACATGGGGTTCAAACAGCATTGCCCCTCCCCCAGGATAAGCCCTTATCCTACACTTCACCTCACAAATTTGGCTACTGGGGACTGTTAGCCCCTCCTTTCCAACTTTCAACCCCAACCTTTCTGACTCTTCCCGGGATGGCATTGTTTGAACGACAGAGACTAGAGTTTCAACATTGACCCTCTGAACTTTTAGGGCTTCTGACAGTAAATCTACCAAGCTTAAGTCATCTGCTTGGTGACTGCTTTCCTTCATGATTTCTTGAATTACATTAAAGCCTAACAATGGGCTGCTCACACTCTCCTTGCTTACTAGCATTGGAACACAGAGCGCAACAGAGCCGTGTCGGTGACTTGTGATCTCAAGCAGAACCTCTATCCACCCGTCAAATGGCACCTCTGTCCCATTGGCTGCTGTAACTTTGAGCGGGTGATCAGGCAGCAGAGTCTCTAGTGGCTGAATACTTAGATTTGGCAAGGCCTTCTGTACCCAAGATTTCTCTACTATACTGACTTGTGCCCCACTGTCCAACAGCATCTGAAGTTTAACCCCATTAAGACAACAAGTTATCATGCGCCTCCCACCGATCAGCTGTGCAACGTGCTTTCCCCCTGGCACATTGTTTTGTCTGGAGAACTTGTTAGAAGATGGCATTTTCCCTTTAGGGTGTGGCCTTTCTGAGATCGGGGACCCTACATGAAGTCTGGTCACTCCCCAGTGACCTCATCCGGTTTCCCGACTTTTGCAAGCACCCAATTGCTCTGTGGCCCTCTTTTCCACAACAGAAACAGTGTGTGCAATTCCCAATTCCTTGGGAGATACATTGTTGGCACTTCCCTTTTGCTTCTGGTATGGCTGACTGTTTTGGATGTGGTGACATGGAATGTGTGTTCTCAGTTGCTGTGTTTACTACAGGTGTGAGAACTTTCTCAATACTCTTAGTCAAAGATGACACTTGTAATGTTAGCTCTTGAATAGCGGTCCGATTGGCTTGGACTTCTGCCTGCACCTGAACTACATTCTGGGTGTCCTTTCCCTGATGTATTGCACTGACACTGACTGCTTTCTGCCTGTGCATCTGGCCTGACCTGTTCTGCCTCTCTGTGTCTTCACTCAAAGATTTTGTGATGACTTCTAAAATAAAGTCATCAGTAACACCTATGTCTGAAATGTGTGGTTTAAGGTGTCGTCGGATGTATGCGCATTTTTCATTCATACTTTGGTAGAGGGAATGAAGAAATAATCCCTGTACCAGCTTACTGTCATACTGAAAGCCGGTACTCTGTTTAGAGGCAAAAATAACACGCTGTTTTAACCCCATAAGTCTGTACATAAACTGTTGTGGGCTTTCTCTGTCAAGTTGTTTTGCATTGCTCTACTGCTGAAATAATTCAGTAGTGCTTTTTTCTCGGAAATGTGCCCCGAGAAAGCGTTTTAACTCGGTTACTGTTAGGTTATCTTTGGTAATGAGCATGTCTTTAAAGTTACCGGGCTTGATTATCTTAAGCACTGTTCTAATAACCTCAGTCTAAGTAAAACCTTCAGTTACTCCCTCATAAATTTGCTTAGACAAGCTGTTAAAACTTAAATCCGAATCTCTATCTGAAATTTGGCCTCCATGAATCTTAAATTCTCTGCGGGGTAACAATGTAGCAACATCTGCTAGTCTTACCAACCCAGTCACCTGATCAGCAACCACTGTTTGTCGCACAGTCTCACTTATTGCAGATTTTACTGCTGCTTGTTTCGTTTCCGACACTGATGCGACAGCATCTTCTTCAGATGCCTGGCCTGGTTCTCTTGCTTCCTGAAGCAGCTGCAGTTCATCAATGAGGTCACGAAACATGAGTAGGCGAGACATACCCTGGTCCTCCAGACTCTTCATTGTTTTACTTCTTAAGAAGTCAACAATAAAGTCAAAGAGATCCACTTCAGTCGCGTCTTCACCTGGCAAATCTTCATCCACCTCATCTCGGCATGATTCTGCAAGTTTGTAAAGCAAGTCTTTGTTGGCGGCACTGGTCAACTGACGAAGCTGTTGCTGGATTTCCCACTGTAGATCATGAAGTGCGGCCATCTCCGGATACCAGATGTCTTTAACCTGGTTCTTGGCTCCGTACACAGGGGATCAGGAACCCACGGTTCTAACGTGATTAGCACCAGTCCACCAGGGGGCGCTAATCCCGGACGAGCCCCCAAATTTGTTGCCCTCCTGGTATTACCAGGAGAAGGCAAAAGTGTCCTGACAGTTTCAACGTGTAAGGCTGTGGTGGAAACAGAGGAGTCACACGTTGAGCTGACGTTACGCTGCTCAAACAGAAGGATTACTTCTTCTTCTTGTGTGGTCCTACTCAACCTCACACCACTGACGCGATTAGTGCCCACTAGCGGCCGGATGTCAGATAGCGCTGTTGTGACTGATATTGCTTTTCTATGATGCATGACAAAGAAAAAAAGAGATTGAGGGAAAACAGAATTAAATAGGGGTGTTTGTTTTTTTTTAACCACTTTATCTGTTTTGACCCCACTACAGATATACAATGTGACACATCCTCCCCTCCAGACTGACGTAACATCATGACCGTGCTGCATGCTGATTTGTTTTCTTTTTCTTTCCTTGTTTTTTATAGGCTACATGTCCGGCAATCAGACATGATAGCCCGCACACTCACAAGCACGCAAACTTTCCCCCATTCATACAAACACGTGCGCACACACACACAAAGGACGCAATGTGTACCCTCCCCACATCGACACCCACACCTACTGGCCCTCTCTCCTGTCTTCCCTCTCTCCTGCCTTTCCTCTCTCCTCCTGCAACACCCCCAGGACCCACTGGGTTTCACTGCGGGCACCTCCACAGCTGAGGTCCGGGATCTCTGCAGGGTTCTAGGACAGAGACACAAACCAAGTTGTACTAGAACCCTGCAGGAACCCTTCACAGAGCTGGAAGGATTTTAGCTTCAGGCTGCAAGATGGGGTCTATATATAATGTTGGCCACATACGTCATCGTTTATGTAATCTCTGACCACGCCCACAAACCAGGACCACTATTATACCAGGGGCGTGGCACCAAATACCACGCCCACAAAGGGGCGGG
This sequence comes from Telmatherina bonti, assembly GCF_933228915.1. Taxonomy (NCBI): domain Eukaryota; kingdom Metazoa; phylum Chordata; class Actinopteri; order Atheriniformes; family Telmatherinidae; genus Telmatherina; species Telmatherina bonti. The sequence goes on from NC_136615.1 coordinate 34,714,556, forward strand.
ACTTCACATAAACGTTTCTGATTCGAGTTCCAGAAACTGATTTGCTATTTCTGGGTTCCGATGATCTCCAAGTGTAGGAAAGGCTGGTTGGCAGGCTGGCAGGCAAGCAGGAGGGAAGCAGACAATCGGGGGTGTACGGGGGTAGGAAAACAACTGACAGACAGGCAGAATACAGGCAGGATCTCTGGAAAGGAAAAATACAGGACAGGTTACTAAACTGAGAATTTACACCGGGCAAATAATCAGCAGCCGAGAGACGTTACCAAAAGGAAATTAACAATCTGGCGATGATCAGCAGGCTGGACTGGTCTTCAGACTATGCTGATTGGCAGATGCCGACAGAAAAAAACTCCCAAAGGTCTGACTCGGTGGCAGCGGACGATGTCTGCTCGGGTCCTTAGTGCTCCATCTAACCTACTTGCATTCATGTCTGCATTCATGCCTGTTTGCCTGTGTAGCAAGACATGCCTGTCTCCAATTGCTGCCCCTTGAGTTCCTGAACTGGGCTACACGTTAGCAGCTACTATGTCGCTGCAGAGGACGGCGGGAGTGATCAGCTGTTCCACAACGCTGTATGGTTCGGATTACATGACGGGGCTATGAGCCAGTGGTGCAACGCTGGATAGTGCACTGCAAAGGACCACCACTGCTGCTTTGCTGTAGTGGCATAACCTCTTACCTTTTCTGCTGCTTCATCTCACAGAGAGCTTCGGCTGGAGAGCTTTGCAACAGGACCAATCTGAGCGGATATTGGACAATTGGATAAGTGCTATTTTATGTGCATACTTGATGCAACCGAGATGCAACCAGGTCTCTGGATCGGTGAACTGTGGCAGGGTCCCAGCGGAGGAATGGCCATCAATATGAGCCCCGTTGGGGAACGCTGCTCCGTTTTATTTTGTGCAACTGGTTTTGGAAAATTGGCCGACATGTCAAAAACCAGGGTAAAATATGAAATATTGCAGATTGAGGAGACATGTCAGAGAACACAAACTGCTTCATGGTGGTTTTTACTTCTATCAAAACGATTATCCTGGGAACAAATGGAAGATTTGATGGAAACAGTGGGGTGGGTTGTCGAAATTGTTTCAACATCACAAAATCAAATCGTTTTTTTTTCTAAAGCACTTTTAATGTCAGGAGCAACACTGAGTGCTTTACATGGTGAAACCAATTAAACACACCAAAACAGAATCTGATAACAGCAATTCAACAACACTTATCATATTCTCTTACATACAGTCATAGATTTACACACACACATAAAGTGCACTCTCCTGCGCATACATGACTCCCTATAACTTCTCTTTCTTAACTGAATGTTGATACAAATAAATAAAACAATTAGAAAAGTGTCAAACCAGATCCCACCCATGTGCAAAGAGGCCACCGCCACAGCAGACTGAGGTGCACACTGCAGCCATAAGGCCGTGGTGCAGGACCCCCTGCCAATCAAAGAGGATTACCACAGCAACAACCCGAGCAAGGCTCCTGGCGTAAAGGATCCCCATAAGTAAAACATTGGCGTTTAAACAAAAATAAATACCTTTAAAAACAAAACAGCAAACAAAAGCAGCAATCATGAAAATACACATAAAATACATCATAATATATTGTGCTGAAAATGTAATCACATTTAAAGAACATAAAATTTAAGATTCTTAAATTTCAAATTTATTAGTATTAAATAAATCAAGATTTTGAAAAAGCCAGTTAAAAGCTAAGCTAATAAAGTGAATATTGAGCCTTTTCTAAAAAACAAGAAGCTTTCTGCTGAGTTTGCTCATGTTGAAAACTATATCATTTAATACAGGAAGAGAATAACCACCTGAATACGAGTTCATAATCTGGAGTCACAGCTGAAAAGAAGAGAAGACAGCAGGACTGGAGCATCAGCTTAAACAGTCCTACAATAATAACCTGATGTTGGAAATATTGGATTTTCAGAATGATCAAAAAGCTTCTGAGAAACCACAACAACAACGATGTATTAGCCTAAAAAAATCTGGTTTTAAACTACATACTGTACAGATTTAACAAAAATCCAGGGTGTCTACTGAGACTGATTAAGGAAAAGACTTAATATACTAGATGAACAACACAACTAAACTGCTCCAGTACAATCTGGAAGAAGAATTAAACAAATTGTTTTACATAAAGATGAGCCTGTTACAAAACACAGCAAGGAAATAGTTCATGTGAAGGAAACAGAAGAGCTTTGACAGCTTATTTGAAATAACTCAAAAGAAGAGTGGATTTTACCATAAACATGAAATCTCATGATACACAAACATGTAAAAATGCACTAGAAACAGCTGCTACTCTTTTGGTGTTCCACAACAGAAGAGTTCAATGTTTCTCATTATCATAAGTTGCTGATTATGGGGCTGCACGGTGGCATAGTGGTTAGCACTGTGGCCTCACAGCAAGGATGGGGCAAGGTTTGAACAGTGGCCTTTCTGTTGTGTGGCGTTTGCATGTTCTCCCAGTCTATGCATGGGTCCACTGTCCAAACACATGCATGTTAGGTAGATTGGGTACTCTAAATTGTCCCTCGGAATGAGTGTGAGCGGTTGTTTGTCTCTGTGTGGCCCTGCGATGGACTGGCAAGCTGTCCAGGATGTCTTTTGCCCAAAAGACTCCTGGGATAGGCTCCAGCTTCCCCACAACCCTGAATTGGATTAAGCGGTTTAGAAAATGAATGAATGAATGAATGAATTATAGGATGCGGTAGCACAGTTTCGTCACATGGGGGCGCTGTGATACTGGAAGTCCAGCTGGGAATGTGAGTGAGGGTAGAATGACGTAGCATTTATAAAACACTGAGTAGGATCTACACTAAAACTGTATGTATGCCCAAAAGCCTCATGTTTTCTATGAGAGAATTGTGTTCACTGTTGTTTCCACACTTTATCTGTGAGACACAACATCTGTTTAGATAAAATGAAGAATGCAGAAATACAGATGAAGAGTTCTGATGACACTGGCTTCATTCATAAAGCTGTGTGTAGCAATGATGACTATAGGTGGCCTACGTATGGAAAACAGTAAATGTGGCGCACAAAAACTTCCCCATTTATAAAGCAGTGCACAGGCACGTCCCACATCTGTTTGCCTTTATAAATCAGGATGTATACTAAATTTCCCACGTGTAAGGGAGCATCTTGTCGCCCACACGTTGGCTATGGGATTAAATGGACAGCATTAGGCTGGTGTCAGGCATATTTATCTGATAGATTTCAGTTTGTAAATGAGTCTTCCTCACATACCAGTAGGGCACAATCATCATGCCTTGATGCATGGGAGAGAGCGTCAGCCAAGTAGAGGCGTTCCCCCAGCTTGCAATGAGAGAAAGTTAAGACCACTGATACCTATCCACAAATGGGCTATGGTCTCTTTCTCTTTCTTTTGTTTTTATGGGGTGTTGGGGTGTCATTTTCTTTGGTTGTCATTGTTTCTGTATAGAATTTGTGCTCAATACTTCTTACTCTATACTGATGTGTAATGTACAAATTGTACAATTGCTTGTTTTATTTTAATCTGCATGACTTGGGTTTATCATGTAAAGCACTTTGTGTTGCCTCTGGCATTAAAAGCGCTTTAGAAATAAAGTTTGATCTGATTTGAATTGAAAGGAACTTTTAATATTGTTAATTCTCTTGTTTGAAAATTCAATAAAAAGATCCTGGATTAAAAAGAAAGTGAGAGTACGAGACTGGCCTGTTTGCTCTTCAGACATTTCTCCCTTTAAAAATGTGTGGCACATTATGAAACACAAAACACCGCAACGGAGACCCGGGACTGTTGAGAAACAAAAGTTGTACATCATCAAGAATAAGAAAGAATTTCACCTACAAAGCTTCAGCAGTGTCCTCAGTTCTGATTTGTTGAATGTTAAGGAAAGATAATCGAACAAACTGATAAACATGACCATGCCCAACGCATCAAATATACCAAATATCAAATATTCACTCAAATTCATGAGTGAATATTTGAAAAATAAGAAGAAAAAAAAAATAAATAAATGTCATGACCCAGTTCAAAAGCCATAACAAAGACGCAGTGCACAGTAGAATTACAATCAAAACTGGAACATAATTTATTACACAAAGCAAAATGCCCAACGAAACCAAAACACTGAAAGGGAGAATGGGAAGAGGGCAAAAGCGGGGGCTCCATGCTGCAACAGATGGCATATAAGGAGGACTGGCCAGGTGCTCCTTGTTGGCCTGATGAGCTCCACGTACCACTCTGAAGGAGGAAAAAAACAAAACAAAAGTAATGGAAACAAACCACATCCATTAGGGCTGTCACACAAACAAACAAAAACCAATAAAGGTTCAAGGTTTGAACATTAAATATCTTCTCTTTGTGGTGTAGTTAATCTCATATAAGGATTTACACATTTTTTTACGCTTCCTCATGCACGCATTACACACACACATATATATATATATATACATATATATATATATATACATATATATATATATATATACATATATATATATATATATATATATATATAGATATATATATATATATATATATATATATATATACATATACATATATATATGGATGCCATTCTAGATTGCGCCGACTGTTGGCAGCAGATTGTAGTAGCTCTGACTTGCTATCTTAATTTTTTTTTTTTAAGTACAAAGTCTTCTCACATAGATATTACCTCAAATTAGGTATTTTTTTCTGACGATTTCAAAAGGGGGTTTGCAGCAAGAAGGATTTTTTTTGCATATTTTTGCTCTTTCAAGGCTTGTTATGATGAGTCTCCATGGCAACGAAAGACTTGTTTACAATCGGGATCAACTGATTAATCTCTCCCAAATCAGGATTATCAGCGAAACAACACATCAAATCCCGATGGAGTTGAAAGGAAAGAGGAGAGGATGAAGAGCGGGAGTCAGAGAGCGAAGAAAGCGATGGAGATTTAAACCATTTCTCCCGACCGTCGTCATGGGTAATGTGAGATCGCTAGCTAACAAAACGGACGAGCTCGAGATGCTAACAAGGTCTCAGAAAGAATACAGAGAGTGCAGTATTATGTGCTTCACCGAGACATGGCTGAACACATCCCTGACTGTAATGTGTCTGTACCGGGCTTTAAAACGGTCCGTGCAGACCGCAGTAGACAACATAGCGGAAAGCTAAAGGGTGGTGGAATTGCAGTGCTGGTTAACCAGCGTTGGTATCATCCTGGACATGTTACTGTGAAGGAGAAGATATGCACAAGGGACATGGAACTGTTAGCTGTGAGCTTCCGTCCATATTATTTACCCAGAGAGTTTACCTGTGTTATTCTGGTAGCGGTTTATATAATACCTGGTACCGCACCAGACACAGCCTGTGACGTCATCAGCTCCGTCGTTGCTCGGCTACAAACACAGCATCCAAACTCATTCATGGCGATCTCCGGAGACTTCAACAACGTCTCCCTCTCTGCAACTCTACCAACATTCCAGCAGTTTGTCAGCTGCTCCACCAGAGAAAATAAGATGTTGGACTTATTTTATGCAAACATGAATAAAGGATCCAGTTGTTCTGCCCTGCCTCCTTTAGGAAGATCTGACCATAATCTGGTTCTTCTCACCTCCACCTACAAGCCCGTCGTTCAGCAGCAACCAGTCATCACAAAGACTATCAAAATCTGGTCTACTGAAGCTGAAGATGCTCTTAGAGGAGGCTTTGAGGCTACAGACTGGAACGTCCTCTGTGAACCTCATGGAGACGACATCAACGCCATGACTGAGTGTGTGACAGATTACATAAACTTCTGTGTGGACAGCATCATCCCAACAAGAACAGTGAGGTGCTTCCCCAATAACAAACCCTGGATCACCAGTGACCTGAAAAAGCTGCTGAACATCAAAAAGAAAGCCTTCAGGGATGGAGACAGGGAGTTATTGAGGGCAACACAAAAACAATTTAAAACCCAAACTAAGAAGTGCAAGGAGGACTACAGGAAGAAGTTAGAAAGTCAGCTCCAGCAGAATAACCTGAGGGATGTGTGGTCTGGAATGAAGAAGGTCACCGGCTTCAAGTTAAAGGGGGACCAGCCTGATGGAGGTCTGGACGGAGCTAATGAGCTGAACATATTCTTCAACAGGTTCAGTTCACCCCCTACCTCCAGCCCAACAGACCACACACCCTCCATAAGCCCACTGCTTTCCTGTCACGCCTCCAATCTGTCACCCTGCAGCTCAGTCATGGACCAGAACACAGC
>NC_136615.1:34725796-34790796 GCF_933228915.1 Telmatherina bonti
CTCCATTTTTCTTTTTGTCTTTCTCTCCATGTTTTCTTTTGTCTCCTTTTCTCGTAGTCTTTGTATTTCTTTCTATTTTGTCCCTGAAGAGTTATTTTACTTCCTAGCTTCTGGCTCCATGTGCTGTCTGCACAGCGAGTCCAGACTGCCTCTCCTGTGACTTTGATGACCTCAGATATGTTTTATTTAGCTTCAGCTTTGAGAAATGTCTCAAGTGAGAAGAAGTCTGAGAGCTGAACTCATATTTAGATATAGGTTGAATGATCTCTTTATAGATACATGGTGCGTTCCCATCAGGATAGTCCGCTAGACTCGGTCCGGTTGGGAACTCGGTCCAGCTGTAGGGGGGTGTATCCATGCGGACCGAGACCGTGTTCACGCTGCACTTTGGTCAAACCAGTCAAACCATTAGAATAATATCTCCCCATTCCCACCAGAGGTGGCGCTGCGCTAGTCTTTAGCAGAAGAGAGGACCAGACCGGCGTGAAGAAGAAAACTGTTTCCTCCACCTGCCAGTTAAACATGGAGACCAAACTATGGCTGTTTTGGGTTTTTATTGTGTCTTATGCAAGTATACTGCAGAAATCCACTGCAACAATGGACGCAGTATGAACACCAGACGAGGCAGATGACCCTTAACGCCATCGCTATGGATTTACCCACAATGCAACGCTACGCCACATGCAGGAAGGGACTTTTATTATCGTCCACTTCCTGTATTTTTCCTGTTTGAAACTGGACATGGCCTGCGTTTGTAGGCGGACCGAGTCCGCTTCTTTGATCAGAATCAGAATTCGTTGGTGCGTTCACATTTCCCCAAACGAAGCAACTTTCCCAGCAAACGGATTCGGATCAGAAAGGCTGATGTGGACGTGTCAGAGGTTTGAGAAAATTCCTCTCGGAGTTGCTTAGAGTCAGGTGCTTTCTGCAGGACTGATTCTCTGACGTTCAAACATGTCTCAAGATCTCACTCAAAAACAAAAAGACAAATATTCCTGTAAAATTCCTGCTTTTGACTCGTTTAACCTGCATCGTTTCCTGTGTTGTGCAGCTCTTCCAGCCGGTCCAGGGGCAGTTTGTGATGACTCCAAGCCTCTGAACGGTAAACCTGTTTCTCCTCTCATCTTGGCCTCAACAGCAGCATGTTCAGAGTGGTGAGAGAGATTTCCTGTGCTTGAATGCTTCAGTCCTGCAGGTTTGACATGTTTTCCTGCTCCAGTTCATTTGGAGCAAGAACGTAGCAACAGAAACACCTGATGATGCTGGATGCAGCTGATGGATACGCAGACGCACCGATGTCCTGAAAGCAGAGCAAACCACCATTTTTTCAATTCATTTAGTTGAAGAGAAAAAAAAACAAAACAAACAAGTCGGTCCAGGACAAGTGATGAACAGTGGGACAAAATACCTGTCGACAGGTGCAGAAAACACCTGACTGCAGTGGAAACATCACAATAATGGTTGACGTGTGATGTAATGTAGGGCTGCTCGATTATGGCAAAAATTCTAATCACGATTATTTTGACTGAAATTGAGATCTCGATTAACACGATTGTCCATTATCTTTACCAGCATGAATATAATTAATACGGGGCGGCTGTAGCTCAGGTGGAAGAGCAGTCGGCTTGTAGGCTTCCCCTGACTATGTGCCGAAGTGTCTTTGGGCAAGACGCTAAACCCTAAGTTGCCCCCCAATGTGCCTATCGTGGTATTAGCATGTATGTAAGTCGCTTTGGATAAAAGTGTCCGCTAAATGACTGTAAAATAGAATAGAACATTAAACTGTGGCTTTGAAACTATGTGTTTAGGATTCCACATATTTTAGTAAACAAACAAATAAAATGAAGCTTTGTCTCGTTGAAGTGCAAATACTGATGTAAACTGAATAAATGTAAGTAAGGATTAAACAACGCTGCGCGTCATGATGTTCTAGACTCCGCGCCGTGCATTATAACCGTCTAATGCACGGTTCCGGGGTGTTTAATGCATCCCATGGTCCCACACAGGAAACATTTTATAATTAATTTTTATTTCTTTTCTACAACATTTGCTAAATATGCTAAATTATACAAACTATTTCATGTTGGCCTGGATGTGGTTTTTATGCCAAACAACTGCTGTCAGGCTATGAGTTTCTCTGATTCACCTGTGGGGGGTGGCTGGGGGAGGGTGAGTGGGGCGGCGGTATGAATTCATCTGAGGACGATTCTAAATAAAAAGAAAATCCTGTCATGGAAAAAAATAAGTGAGAAAAAGTTTCCCTGTTTTACTGCAGTTTAAAGTTCAGATAATAAATCTTGTCGCTAACGGCAACAACGTACCTTTTCAGCAGAGTGGGAGGGTGTAGGGTGTATGTTTCCACCGTTATTCCGCCCTGGTCGCTGGTTTTCCATCTCTGTGGTGAAACAACCAAAGTGATTTGTGCAGAAGTGTCCTTTAACCGCTGACTCTCCACCGTGTCCCCATCTGTCTTCTTTCTGTCCCTCTTCCAGCTGAGACAACGTACCACACCCTGGAGGACGGCGGCGTGGTGGAGTACTGCACCACCGTTGGCGACTCCACCCCCACCGTGGTGGCTGCCGTGGAGGCTCCGGTGGAGATGCTGGCTTCGTCCTCCGCTTCCCCGCCACCGCCTCCGAGTCAGGCCAAACCTCAGGAGCTGAAGAGCCGCATCGCCCTCAACTCTGCCCGCCTGCTGCAGGAGCAGCGAGTAACCAACGTCCACATCCGACAGATCGCTCAGCACCTGGAAGGCCAGAACGAGCTGCTGCAGATGATGCGGCGCTCCCAGGAATCTCAGGCGCTGGCTCAGGAACGGCAGGCCCAGGCCCTGGAGGGGACTCAGGCCGCGCTGCTGGCCTTGGTGCAGATGCTTCGGCCCGCCCTCAAAGACCTGCGCAAGTTCCTGCAGAGCGGCGCCGATGTGGCCAATCACAGCTCGGCATCCGGACCCATGGCTGACGGCGCAGCAGGAGAGGAGCCGAGCAGGCCGAAAACTCCTCCTCCTCCACAGCAGGCGGAGGAGTCGCAATGAACTGTTGCTGCTTTGTGTTTTACAGAAAACCATAAAAACTCATCGAGCGCTGCCTTAGAGGACCATGTGGACACTCTTCTGACGTTTTAGGATTTGGAGACACTGTTACAGAAGCGGTGACGGCGCCATCTCTACAACATGATCCTAATTCTGTTTCCACACCATGAAAACCTCCAAAAATGTCTTTTCTGTGGTCCGTCCGTTGGGATTATTATTTTTATTTGTAAAAAGCAGGTGTTGAAGCTGAACCTTTCCATCCCAGTCAGCCTGCAGATGCAATGTTACCATGGAAACGTGACGTTTTCAGCCTCAGCTGTCAGATTCTGAGGCTAAAATGATGTAAAATGAATGCATGAACAGATAAAGCAGCATAGCAACCAGAAGTTTGTAGAAATAACACACAGATCAGCAGTGGCCAAGCCTTTTCTCATCTGAAACACACACATATCCCTTTTCCTAAATGGCTAGTCCAGTTCAGGGTCGCTGGAAACCGGAGGCTCTCCCATGGGGGCGACAGGCAGGTAAACCTGGACAGGTAACAAACACACAACAGAAACTTTTTACATATTTACATTTTGTTCTCCTGTGATCCTTCGTCACAAAACCAACTCCAGCTCCGCCGGATTCCTCCAGCCGCCGTGCATCCCAAACGTCTTCTTGGCTTTTTTCCAGCCAGAGAGGATCATTATTTTCCTGCTTTTCTCATCACTTGTTGATCTTTGGCTGCTCCTGATTGGACGTTACCGTCAGTTTCAGCTCTCTGATTGGTGGAAAGTCTGACAGGAAGTGTCTTCATCATCATGTCCAGGTGAAAATAGAGGTCTCTTGGCAACATGGTGGTGATGGGGATCTTTTTTATGACAACAGTGTGATAAATAATAGTGTTCTCATGGATCATTGTGGAGTTGCCATACAGAGTCTGGCTGGATGGTAAACGTGGTGTGGAAAACCTTCGTAGATCACCTGAAGGGTTAGCTATCCAGCGCAGGTTCCCCCACAAAGTTACACATGGCTGTTCCCGACAAACTGCCGATATGAGCGTCGGGGATGTCGGAGATCCAGCCGAAACATCAGAGAGGTTTTAGTTCCTCCTTCTTTCCTGTCTTTATACTCACATCAGTGTTTCGTCTCCTGCTGGGCTTTACTGTTAGAAACGTTTCTGGGTTTGCTGGTTTTGGTTCCATGGTCCGCTCTGATGAACGTCTTGAATCTAAGACCGGTTTAGACCTGAATCAGTTCAGTCTGTAGGCTGTGATACCGATGATCGACCACAAGAGGTCAGTGTGGGGATGGGCGACATCAGGGGTGACCCAGGCCGCCGCCCTGCAGGTTTTCTCACATCCCTGCATCAACACTCCCAACTAAATGGATCCAACAGCATATAAAGTTCTTCATTATGTTTTATTAAATGGAGTCAAATGGAAAACCTGCAGGATCGTGGCCCTCCAGGACCGGAGCTGGACACCCCTGGTCTACGTTGTGACTCCATGTTTCATGTAAAACTTGAAAAGCACTTGGAGAGCGCAAACCTTTAAAAAGTTCCTGGATCCAAACTGTGATCCGGATCACCACAAAAATTAAATCAGTTCTTCCTTTTCACGTTTCCAACAAGTCCTGAAAAATTCATGAAAATCCGTCCATACCTCTTTTTTTTTTAGTTATCTTGAACATAAACAGATAAAGGGCGGTGAAAACATGACCTCCTCGGCGGAGGTAAGAAATGTGATGAAGTGAATGAATGGAAGTTAAATGAAAACAACAGTTTGTAATGACTTCTTTAAAGTAAATAAAGTTCACTGTCTTTCAGAGGATGCTCTAACATCCTCCTCTGTCCTGTGTGGACGCAGATGTTTGTAGAAGAGAAAAATAAATTTGTATTTTGAGCGGAAGCCTGATTAATCCTGATGAACTTGAAGGAAACTGGAAAAGAAGCTCCGCAAACTGCAGCTTCTGGTTCTGCAGAAACCAAGCGGTCCTCAAACCTCAACCTGCAGAAGGCAGAAGAAGCTGAAGACGAGCTGAGAACATCTGGAAAAATAAAGGTTTTTTTCTAATCAGAAAACTAAACACAATTTTTCTTTGTAAAAATATTTATTCAGCAAAACTGAATATGAAATAAAAAGCACTCTTTAAAAAATGAACAGATTATTTTTTCCTGTAAAATGAGTTTGTTTCAAAATTTTTAAATGCTCTGATGCAGAAAAGCCAAATGCTTTTTCTTTTGTTCATGTCTACGTCAGACGTATGTGTACATGGTACTTTTATCTATTCTATCAAATCATGCTGATAACTGAGATATCCTGTTCAAGTTAAGAATGGCAATGTATAATTTACTTCTGGCCCAATTTCTTTCCTCCATCTAAAAATTTATGTTATATTTCTGCTTTAGGTATGTTGTTATGACCCTGTAAGACAATGAACTTGAACCGAACTGCTGAACCTGACAGGGAGGGTCAGAAGGAGGCGGCAGGATGGTGAGGAATAGGGAAAGGATGTATTACCCCATCTTATTTACTTTTTTATTGGTATGCAGGGGCACATGTGGGTATGTGTGCATATATATATATATATATATATATATATATATATATATATATATATATATGTGCATACATATACACACACACATATATATATATATATATATATATATATATATATATATATATATATATTGTGTATATATATGTATATATACATATATATGTATATATATATATATGTATATATACATATATATGTATATATATGTATATATATATATATATGTATATATATATATGTGTATATATATATACATATATGTATATATATACATATATATGTATAAATATATATATATATGTATATATATGTATATATATATATATATATATATATATATATATATATATATATATGTATGTATATACATACACACACATATATATGGGTTTATGTTTATGCTTGTATGTATGCATGTTTTTATTTTAGCCTCTGTTGTTTAGTTGGAATTTATTAATGGGGAAAAAAAATACAGAATAGTAAAATAGAACAAAAGATCAATTCATGGAAAAATCCAACAGATTTCAGTCCCTTTTTATTTGTTAAAAAAAAAAGTCAAGTCAGAAAAACTTAAGAAAAAATGGAATGAGCTCATTAGTTTAGAAAAACCAAACAGATGAAAAACAAACAAACAAACAAAGAGTCTCAATTCAGAAGTAAAAAAATGTGATTTATTTAGTGAATGCAATCAGACTACCTCCACCTGCACGCGGGTGGCTTTTTTCCACCCTCCCTCACGCGCTTCGCTTCAGACCTTGCTGTTTGTGGACGGTCCCTAACTTCGTGAGGCGTTCAGGGAGCAGCTCTGCTGCTTCGACCTCTGAGCTCAGAAAGTAAAGCAGTCGCTGAAGATGCTTCGAAGAAGAAAGAGTGAAAACAGCGATAGTCCAGTTGTGTGAGACCCGGTTCGGATGAGTTCGGTCTGGGTGGGGTGATATGAGGAGCGGCAGACGGACAGCTCGGTAAGATCAGAAGGAAAGGCAGCTCGGTGTTTGCGTGGCAGCTGCACGCGCTGGGAAAGTGAGATAAAGTTGTCTGTGAAACTCTACGCGCAGGGTTCAGTGTTTAGGTCTGATTTGTCCAACATGTCTGAGGCCTGAACGTGAATATCAGAGCAGGAAAACCAGCTGCTGATAAGAAACACTTCAACTTTTCCTTCCCAGGTCCAGACAGCAGCTGGGAAATGATTAACCTGCAGGCAGAGGCAGAGCTGGAGCTTTAGAGCCCAACATCGGAGCTCCTCCTGCTTTCAGCTTATCCCACCATGAGCTCCCTGCAGCAGATCGGAACCATGGCTTTCCTCATGAAGAAGAAAAAGTTCAAGTTTCAGGTCCACTTCACCCTGGAGGAGCTGGCAGCGGTGCCTTTCGTCAACGGAGTTCTGTTTTGTAAGATCCGCCTCATGGACGGGGGAGACTTTACAAGCTTATCATCCAGGTATGTAGAACCAGTTCCTTACTGGAACCCAGCAGCACTCCTGCGGCTGTAACAGGAGGTGGAAACAGCTGACTGTGTTTGTTGCTGTGAGATGGTGACAGCAGTAAAACAGGTACTTCAACCTTTGCTGCTTCATGTGTTACTTCACCCTCATGTCTCCTGGGAAAGCATCTCCAGCTCCACCCTGCCTTCCACTCATACTGGGATTTCATACCAGTATTAATGGCACATCTTCTGCAGGGAAATGAGGTGAAGCAGTCTGGGTGAAGTTGTGGAAGAAAGCTGATCCAACATGAACGATGAGGATGCGTTGGTGATGAACATGCTGCTTCATCAGCTGCTGCTGGTTAACTGTAGACACATCTGGATGCTTCTGTCTCGTGGAGTTTAGCTGAAGGGATCAGAAGGGAGCAGCGGAAAATGTCACATTTACATGGCTGGTTTTTTGTACTTCCATTATTCAAATATAGAAAAAGCTGCGTAGCTGTCCCGCTGGATCGTTATGCATCTACAGCAGGGGTGTCAAACTGCAGTCCTGGAGGGCCTGTATCCTGCAGGTTTTTGTTGTCTCCATGCTCCAACACACCTGACCGACACTCAAACAGGTTGACAAGAAGCTGCTGGATCCATTGATTTGAATCAGCTGTGTTGGTGGCGGGAAACAACAAAAACCTGCCGGATTCCGGCCCTCGAGGACTGGATTCTGGCACCCCTGATCTACAGCCTCTGAAAACCTGAGACTTCCAGCTGCCGTCCACTCCATCAGCTCCACCTCTTCAACTTACTGTTGGCACAAATATCCACCAGGCCAGTCACATGGCAGCGCCTCAGTGCATGTATGTAGACATGGTCAAAGCAACCTGCTGAAGTCAACCTGAGCATCTCAATGAGAAAAAAAAGGAGATTTAAGTGAGTTTGACAATGGTAGTTGGTCTGAGTGTTTCAGAAACTGGTGATCTACTGGGATTTTTACACACAACCATCTCTAGAAAAAGAGTTTGAGGGTATTTCCATATGTTGGCCTGGTTTGGTATCAGCCAGATAGGTACAGGTCAGTTACATAATATCATGAAGGCACAGCAGTGCCACCTTTTCCTTTTAGTTAAAACAAAGACATATATGACAGAAAAACAAAGGAGGAGAATGGTGGACCTCCAGCAAGCAGTTTGTGTTGTTTAAACACTGATTTAAACACCAAAAGCACCTGCCGAGTCACACCTGTCTACACCGGATAACCCAGGAATTGATGACTCTTTCCCAGGGACGGATTAAAAGTGCACAGGCCCCTGGACCCAGAGTCTTCCAAGGGCCCCGTTCCACACCATAACATTGTAAAAATTGTGAATGAAACACTGGGAAACAACATTTCTAACATCTCTCAGCCAGTGGTACCAGTAGCAATACACTAAACACTGTGGTGTAACTATCTGGCTTTTATGTACATTTTGTTTCATGTCTAAACTGCTGGTGTTTGTCCTACGTAGGCGAGATTCTCATCATGATGAGGTGGAACATGAGATTCTCATCAGGATGTGGTGGAACGGGAGATTCTCATCATGTTGAGGTGGAACATGAGATTCTCATCACGTTGTGGTGGAACATGAGATTCTCATCAGGATGTGGTGGAACGGGAGATTCTCATCATGATGAGGTGGAACGGGAGATTCTCATCATGATGAGGTGGAACGGGAGATTCTCATCATGATGAGGTGGAACATGAGATTCTCATCAGGATGTGGTGGAACGGGAGATTCTCATCAGGATGTGGTGGAACGGGAGATTCTCATCATGATGAGGTGGAACATGAGATTCTCATGGTGATGAGGTGGAATATGAGATTCTCATGGTGATGAGGTGGAACATGATATTCTCATCAGGATGTGGCGGAACATGAGATTCTCATCAGGTTGTGGTGGAACGGGAGATTCTCATCAGGATGTGGTGGAACATGAGATTCTCATGGTGATGAGGTGGAACATGAGATTCTCATGGTGATGAGGTGGAACATGAGATTCTCATGGTGATGATGTAACACAGGAGATTCTCATCAGGTTGTGGTGGAACATGAGATTCTCATGGTGATGAGGTGGAATATGAGATTTCTCATGGTGATGAGGTGGAACATGAGATTCTCATGGTGATGAGGTGGAACGGGAGATTCTCATCAGGATGAGGTGGAACGGGAGATTCTCATCAGGATGAGGTGGAACGGGAGATTCTCATCAGGATGAGGTGGAACGGGAGATTCTCATCAGGATGAGGTGGAACGGGAGATTCTCATCATGATGAGGTGGAACATGAGATTCTCATCAGGATGTGGTGGAACATGACATTCTCATCAGGATGAGGTGGAACAGGAGATTCTCATCAGGATGTGGTGGAACATGAGATTCTTATGGTGATGAGGTGGAACATGAGATTCTCATGGTGATGAGGTGGAACATGAGATTCTCATGGTGATGAGGTGGAACATGAGATTCTCATGGTGATGATGTGGAACGGGAGATTCTCATCAGGATGAGGTGGAACGGGAGATTCTCATCAGGATGAGGTGGAACGGGAGATTCTCATCAGGATGAGGTGGAACATGAGATTCTCATCAGGATGAGGTGGAACGGGAGATTCTCATCAGGATGAGGTGGAACGGGAGATTCTCATCAGGATGAGGTGGAACGGGAGATTCTCATGGTGATGATGTGGAACAGGAGATTCTCATGGTGATGATGTGGAACAGGAGATTCTCATCAGGATGAGGTGGAACGGGAGATTCTCATCAGGATGAGGTGGAACGGGAGATTCTCATCAGGATGAGGTGGAACATGAGATTCTCATCAGGATGAGGTGGAACGGGAGATTCTCATCAGGATAAGGTGGAACATGAGATTCTCATCAGGATGTGGTGGAACGGGAGATTCTCATCAGGATGAGGTGGAACGGGAGATTCTCATCAGGATGAGGTGGAACGGGAGATTCTCATCAGGATGAGGTGGAACGGGAGATTCTCATCAGGATGAGGTGGAACGTGAGATTCTCATCAGGATGTGGTGGAACGTGAGATTCTCATCAGGATGAGGTGGAACGGGAGATTCTCATCAGGATGAGGTGGAACATGAGATTCTCATCAGGATGAGGTGGAACATGAGATTCTCATCAGGATGTGGTGGAACATGAGATTCTCATCAGGATGAGGTGGATATGAGATTTCTCATGGTGATGAGGTGGAACATGAGATTCTCATCAGGATGTGGCGGAACATGAGATTTTCATGGTGATGAGGTGGAACATGAGATTCTCATGGTGATGAGGTGGAACATGAGATTCTCATGGTGATGATGTGGAACAGGAGATTCTCATCAGGTTGTGGTGGAACGGGAGATTCTCATCAGGATGTGGTGGAACATGAGATTCTCATCAGGATGAGGTGGAACGGGAGATTCTCATCAGGATGAGGTGGAACGGGAGATTCTCATCAGGATGAGGTGGAACGGGAGATTCTCATCAGGATGAGGTGGAACGGGAGATTCTCATCATGATGAGGTGGAACATGAGATTCTCATCAGGATGTGGTGGAACATGACATTCTCATCAGGATGAGGTGGAACGGGAGATTCTCATCAGGATGTGGTGGAACATGAGATTCTTATGGTGATGAGGTGGAACATGAGATTCTCATCAGGATGAGGTGGAACATGAGATTCTCATGGTGATGAGGTGGAACAGGAGATTCTCATCAGGATGAGGTGGAACGGGAGATTCTCATCAGGATAAGGTGGAACATGAGATTCTCATCAGGATGTGGTGGAACATGAGATTCTCATCAGGATGTGGTGGAACATGAGATTCTCATCAGGATGTGGTGGAACGGGAGATTCTCATCAGGATGAGGTGGAACGGGAGATTCTCATCAGGATGTGGTGGAACATGAGATTCTCATCAGGATGTGGTGGAACGGGAGATTCTCATCAGGATGAAGTGGAACGGGAGATTCTCATCAGGATGAGGTGGAACGGGAGATTCTCATCAGGATGAGGTGGAACATGAGATTCTCATCAGGATGAGGTGGAACATGAGATTCTCATCAGGATGAGGTGGAACATGAGATTCTCATCAGGATGAGGTGGAACATGAGATTCTCATCAGGATGAGGTGGAACGGGAGATTCTCATCAGGATGAGGTGGAACGGGAGATTCTCATCAGGATGTGGTGGAACGGGAGATTCTCATCAGGATGTGGTGGAACATGAGATTCTCATCAGGATGTGGTGGAACATGAGATTCTCATCAGGATGTGGTGGAACATGAGATTCTCATCAGGATGAGGTGGAACATGAGATTCTCATCAGGATGTGGTGGAACATGAGATTCTCATCAGGATGAGGTGGAGCAGGAGATTCTCATCAGGATGAGGTGGAACATGAGATTCTCATCAGGATGAGGTGGAACGGGAGATTCTCATCAGGATGAGGTGGAACGGGAGATTCTCATCAGGATGAGGTGGAACATGAGATTCTCATCAGGATGAGGTGGAACATGAGATTCTCATCAGGATGAGGTGGAACATGAGATTCTCATCAGGATGTGGTGGAACATGAGATTCTCATCAGGATGTGGTGGAATGGGAGATTCTCATCAGGATGAGGTGGAACATGAGATTCTCATCAGGATGAGGTGGAACATGAGATTCTCATCAGGATGAGGTGGAACATGAGATTCTCATCAGGATGAGGTGGAACATGAGATTCTCATCAGGATGAGGTGAAACATGAGATTCTCATCAGGATGAGGTGGAACGGGAGATTCTCATCAGGATGAGGTGGAACATGAGATTCTCATCAGGATGTGGTGGAACGGGAGATTCTCATCAGGATGAGGTGGAACATGAGATTCTCATCAGGATGAGGTGGAACGGGAGATTCTCATCAGGATGAGGTGGAACGGGAGATTCTCATCAGGATGAGGTGGAATGGGAGATTCTCATCAGGATGAGGTGGAACGGGAGATTCTCATCAGGATGAGGTGGAACATGACATTCTCATCAGGATGTGGTGGAACATGACATTCTCATCAGGATGAGGTGGAACGGGAGATTCTCATCAGGATGTGGTGGAACATGAGATTCTTATGGTGATGAGGTGGAACATGAGATTCTCATGGTGATGAGGTGGAACATGAGATTCTCATGGTGATGATCTGGAACAGGAGATTCTCATCAGGATGAGGTGGAACGGGAGATTCTCATCAGGATGAGGTGGAACGGGAGATTCTCATCAGGATGAGGTGGAACGGGAGATTCTCATCAGGATGAGGTGGAACGGGAGATTCTCATCAGGATGAGGTGGAACGGGAGATTCTCATCAGGATGAGGTGGAACGGGAGATTCTCATCAGGATGAGGTGGAACAGGAGATTCTCATCAGGATGAGGTGGAACGGGAGATTCTCATCAGGATAAGGTGGAACATGAGATTCTCATCAGGATGTGGTGGAACATGAGATTCTCATCAGGATGAGGTGGAACGGGAGATTCTCATCAGGATGTGGTGGAACATGAGATTCTCATCAGGATGAGGTGGATATGAGATTTCTCATGGTGATGAGGTGGAACATGAGATTCTCATCAGGATGTGGCGGAACATGAGATTTTCATGGTGATGAGGTGGAACATGAGATTCTCATGGTGATGAGGTGGAACATGAGATTCTCATGGTGATGATGTGGAACAGGAGATTCTCATCAGGTTGTGGTGGAACGGGAGATTCTCATCAGGATGTGGTGGAACATGAGATTCTCATCAGGATGAGGTGGAACGGGAGATTCTCATCAGGATGAGGTGGAACGGGAGATTCTCATCAGGATGAGGTGGAACGGGAGATTCTCATCAGGATGAGGTGGAACGGGAGATTCTCATCATGATGAGGTGGAACATGAGATTCTCATCAGGATGTGGTGGAACATGACATTCTCATCAGGATGAGGTGGAACGGGAGATTCTCATCAGGATGTGGTGGAACATGAGATTCTTATGGTGATGAGGTGGAACATGAGATTCTCATCAGGATGAGGTGGAACATGAGATTCTCATGGTGATGAGGTGGAACAGGAGATTCTCATCAGGATGAGGTGGAACGGGAGATTCTCATCAGGATAAGGTGGAACATGAGATTCTCATCAGGATGTGGTGGAACATGAGATTCTCATCAGGATGTGGTGGAACATGAGATTCTCATCAGGATGTGGTGGAACGGGAGATTCTCATCAGGATGAGGTGGAACGGGAGATTCTCATCAGGATGTGGTGGAACATGAGATTCTCATCAGGATGTGGTGGAACGGGAGATTCTCATCAGGATGAAGTGGAACGGGAGATTCTCATCAGGATGAGGTGGAACGGGAGATTCTCATCAGGATGAGGTGGAACATGAGATTCTCATCAGGATGAGGTGGAACATGAGATTCTCATCAGGATGAGGTGGAACATGAGATTCTCATCAGGATGAGGTGGAACATGAGATTCTCATCAGGATGAGGTGGAACGGGAGATTCTCATCAGGATGAGGTGGAACGGGAGATTCTCATCAGGATGTGGTGGAACGGGAGATTCTCATCAGGATGTGGTGGAACATGAGATTCTCATCAGGATGTGGTGGAACATGAGATTCTCATCAGGATGTGGTGGAACATGAGATTCTCATCAGGATGAGGTGGAACATGAGATTCTCATCAGGATGTGGTGGAACATGAGATTCTCATCAGGATGAGGTGGAGCAGGAGATTCTCATCAGGATGAGGTGGAACATGAGATTCTCATCAGGATGAGGTGGAACGGGAGATTCTCATCAGGATGAGGTGGAACGGGAGATTCTCATCAGGATGAGGTGGAACATGAGATTCTCATCAGGATGAGGTGGAACATGAGATTCTCATCAGGATGAGGTGGAACATGAGATTCTCATCAGGATGTGGTGGAACATGAGATTCTCATCAGGATGTGGTGGAATGGGAGATTCTCATCAGGATGAGGTGGAACATGAGATTCTCATCAGGATGAGGTGGAACATGAGATTCTCATCAGGATGAGGTGGAACATGAGATTCTCATCAGGATGAGGTGGAACATGAGATTCTCATCAGGATGTGGTGGAACATGAGATTCTCATCAGGATGTGGTGGAACATGAGATTCTCATCAGGATGAGGTGGAACATGAGATTCTCATCAGGATGTGGTGGAACATGAGATTCTCATCAGGATGAGGTGGAGCAGGAGATTCTCATCAGGATGAGGTGGAACATGAGATTCTCATCAGGATGAGGTGGAACGGGAGATTCTCATCAGGATGAGGTGGAACGGGAGATTCTCATCAGGATGAGGTGGAACATGAGATTCTCATCAGGATGAGGTGGAACATGAGATTCTCATCAGGATGAGGTGGAACATGAGATTCTCATCAGGATGTGGTGGAACATGAGATTCTCATCAGGATGTGGTGGAATGGGAGATTCTCATCAGGATGAGGTGGAACATGAGATTCTCATCAGGATGAGGTGGAACATGAGATTCTCATCAGGATGAGGTGGAACATGAGATTCTCATCAGGATGAGGTGGAACATGAGATTCTCATCAGGATGAGGTGGAACATGAGATTCTCATCAGGATGAGGTGGAACGGGAGATTCTCATCAGGATGAGGTGGAACATGAGATTCTCATCAGGATGTGGTGGAACGGGAGATTCTCATCAGGATGAGGTGGAACGGGAGATTCTCATCAGGATGAGGTGGAACGGGAGATTCTCATCAGGATGAGGTGGAACGGGAGATTCTCATCAGGATGAGGTGGAACATGAGATTCTCATCAGGATGAGGTGGAACGGGAGATTCTCATCAGGATGAGGTGGAACATGAGATTCTCATCAGGATGTGGTGGAACGGGAGATTCTCATCAGGATGAGGTGGAACGGGAGATTCTCATCAGGATGAGGTGGAACGGGAGATTCTCATCAGGATGAGGTGGAACGGGAGATTCTCATCAGGATGAGGTGGAACATGAGATTCTCATCAGGATGAGGTGGAACATGAGATTCTCATCAGGATGAGGTGGAACATGAGATTCTCATCAGGATGAGGTGGAACATGAGATTCTCATCAGGATGAGGTGGAACGGGAGATTCTCATCAGGATGAGGTGGAACGGGAGATTCTCATCAGGATGTGGTGGAACGGGAGATTCTCATCAGGATGTGGTGGAACATGAGGATGTGGTGGAACATGAGATTCTCATGGTGATGTGGTGGAACATGAGATTCTCATCAGGATGTGGCGGAACATGAGATTTTCATGGTGATGAGGTGGAACATGAGATTCTCATGGTGATGTGGTGGAACATGAGATTCTCATGGTGATGATGTGGAACAGGAGATTCCCATCAGGTTGTGGTGGAACGGGAGATTCTCATCAGGATGTGGTGGAACATGAGATTCTCATCAGGATGAGGTGGAACGGGAGATTCTCATCAGGATGAGGTGGAACGGGAGATTCTCATCAGGATGAGGTGGAACGGGAGATTCTCATCAGGATGAGGTGGAACGGGAGATTCTCATCAGGATGAGGTGGAACGGGAGATTCTCATCAGGATGAGGTGGAACGGGAGATTCTCATCAGGATGAGGTGGAACGGGAGATTCTCATCAGGATGAGGTGGAATGGGAGATTCTCATCAGGATGAGGTGGAACGGGAGATTCTCATCAGGATGAGGTGGAACATGAGATTCTCATCAGGATGAGGTGGAACATGACATTCTCATCAGGATGTGGTGGAACATGACATTCTCATCAGGATGAGGTGGAACGGGAGATTCTCATCAGGATGTGGTGGAACATGAGATTCTTATGGTGATGAGGTGGAACATGAGATTCTCATGGTGATGAGGTGGAACATGAGATTCTCATGGTGATGATCTGGAACAGGAGATTCTCATCAGGATGAGGTGGAACGGGAGATTCTCATCAGGATGAGGTGGAACGGGAGATTCTCATCAGGATGAGGTGGAACGGGAGATTCTCATCAGGATGAGGTGGAACGGGAGATTCTCATCAGG
The DNA here is from genome assembly GCF_933228915.1 of Telmatherina bonti. Classification (NCBI taxonomy): domain Eukaryota; kingdom Metazoa; phylum Chordata; class Actinopteri; order Atheriniformes; family Telmatherinidae; genus Telmatherina; species Telmatherina bonti. Next base: position 34,741,901 of record NC_136615.1, read on the forward strand.
ATGAGGTGGAACGGGAGATTCTCATCAGGATGAGGTGGAACATGAGATTCTCATCAGGATGTGGTGGAACGGGAGATTCTCATCAGGATAAGGTGGAACATGAGATTCTCATCAGGATGTGGTGGAACATGAGATTCTCATCAGGATGAGGTGGAACGGGAGATTCTCATCAGGATGAAGTGGAACGGGAGATTCTCATCAGGATGTGGTGGAACGGGAGATTCTCATCAGGATGAAGTGGAACGGGAGATTCTCATCAGGATGAGGTGGAACGGGAGATTCTCATCAGGATGAGGTGGAACGGGAGATTCTCATCAGGATGAGTTGGAACGGGAGATTCTCATCAGGATGAGGTGGAACATGAGATTCTCATGGTGATGATGTGGAACAGGAGATTCTCATCAGGATGAGGTGGAACGGGAGATTCTCATCAGGATAAGGTGGAACATGAGATTCTCATCAGGATGTGGTGGAACATGAGATTCTCATCAGGATGTGGTGGAACATGAGATTCTCATCAGGATGAGGTGGAACGGGAGATTCTCATCAGGATGAGGTGGAACGGGAGATTCTCATCAGGATGAGGTGGAACATGAGATTCTCATCAGGATGTGGTGGAACGGGAGATTCTCATCATGATGAGGTGGAACATGAGATTCTCATCAGGATGAGGTGGAATATGAGATTTCTCATGGTGATGAGGTGGAACATGAGATTCTCATCAGGATGTGGCGGAACATGAGATTTTCATGGTGATGAGGTGGAACATGAGATTCTCATGGTGATGTGGTGGAACATGAGATTCTCATGGTGATGATGTGGAACAGGAGATTCCCATCAGGTTGTGGTGGAACGGGAGATTCTCATCAGGATGTGGTGGAACATGAGATTCTCATCAGGATGAGGTGGAACGGGAGATTCTCATCAGGATGAGGTGGAACGGGAGATTCTCATCAGGATGAGGTGGAACGGGAGATTCTCATCAGGATGAGGTGGAACGGGAGATTCTCATCAGGATGAGGTGGAACGGGAGATTCTCATCAGGATGAGGTGGAATGGGAGATTCTCATCAGGATGAGGTGGAACGGGAGATTCTCATCAGGATGAGGTGGAACATGACATTCTCATCAGGATGTGGTGGAACATGACATTCTCATCAGGATGAGGTGGAACGGGAGATTCTCATCAGGATGTGGTGGAACATGAGATTCTTATGGTGATGAGGTGGAACATGAGATTCTCATGGTGATGAGGTGGAACATGAGATTCTCATGGTGATGATGTGGAACAGGAGATTCTCATCAGGATGAGGTGGAACGGGAGATTCTCATCAGGATGAGGTGGAACGGGAGATTCTCATCAGGATGAGGTGGAACGGGAGATTCTCATCAGGATGAGGTGGAACGGGAGATTCTCATCAGGATGAGGTGGAACAGGAGATTCTCATCAGGATGAGGTGGAACGGGAGATTCTCATCAGGATAAGGTGGAACATGAGATTCTCATCAGGATGTGGTTGAACGGGAGATTCTCATCAGGATGTGGTGGAACATGAGATTCTCATCAGGATGTGGTGGAACATGAGATTCTCATCAGGATGTGGTGGAACATGAGATTCTCATCAGGATGAGGTGGAACATGAGATTCTCATCAGGATGAGGTGGAACATGAGATTCTCATCAGGATGTGGTGGAACGGGAGATTCTCATCAGGATGAGGTGGAACATGAGATTCTCATCAGGATGAGGTGGAACGGGAGATTCTCATCAGGATGAGGTGGAACGGGAGATTCTCATCAGGATGAGGTGGAACATGAGATTCTCATCAGGATGAGGTGGAACATGAGATTCTCATCAGGATGAGGTGGAACATGAGATTCTCATCAGGATGTGGTGGAACATGAGATTCTCATCAGGATGTGGTGGAACGGGAGATTCTCATCAGGATGAGGTGGAACATGAGATTCTCATCAGGATGAGGTGGAACATGAGATTCTCATCAGGATGAGGTGGAACATGAGATTCTCATCAGGATGAGGTGGAACATGAGATTCTCATCAGGATGAGGTGGAACGGGAGATTCTCATCAGGATGAGGTGGAACATGAGATTCTCATCAGGATGTGGTGGAACGGGAGATTCTCATCAGGATGAGGTGGAACGGGAGATTCTCATCAGGATGAGGTGGAACGGGAGATTCTCATCAGGATGAGGTGGAACGGGAGATTCTCATCAGGATGAGGTGGAACATGAGATTCTCATCAGGATGAGGTGGAACATGAGATTCTCATCAGGATGAGGTGGAACATGAGATTCTCATCAGGATGAGGTGGAACGGGAGATTCTCATCAGGATGAGGTGGAACGGGAGATTCTCATCAGGATGTGGTGGAACGGGAGATTCTCATCAGGATGTGGTGGAACATGAGGATGTGGTGGAACATGAGATTCTCATCAGGATGAGGTGGAGCAGGAGATTCTCATCAGGATGAGGTGGAACATGAGATTCTCATCAGGATGAGGTGGAACGGGAGATTCTCATCAGGATGAGGTGGAACGGGAGATTCTCATCAGGATGAGGTGGAACATGAGATTCTCATCAGGATGTGGTGGAACGGGAGATTCTCATCAGGATGAGGTGGAACATGAGATTCTCATCAGGAAGAGGTGGAATATGAGATTTCTCATGGTGATGAGGTGGAACATGAGATTCTCATCAGGATGTGGCGGAACATGAGATTTTCATGGTGATGAGGTGGAACATGAGATTCTCATGGTGATGTGGTGGAACATGAGATTCTCATGGTGATGATGTGGAACAGGAGATTCCCATCAGGTTGTGGTGGAACGGGAGATTCTCATCAGGATGTGGTGGAACATGAGATTCTCATCAGGATGAGGTGGAACGGGAGATTCTCATCAGGATGAGGTGGAACGGGAGATTCTCATCAGGATGAGGTGGAACGGGAGATTCTCATCAGGATGAGGTGGAACGGGAGATTCTCATCAGGATGAGGTGGAACGGGAGATTCTCATCAGGATGAGGTGGAATGGGAGATTCTCATCAGGATGAGGTGGAACGGGAGATTATCATCAGGATGAGGTGGAACATGACATTCTCATCAGGATGTGGTGGAACATGACATTCTCATCAGGATGAGGTGGAACGGGAGATTCTCATCAGGATGTGGTGGAACATGAGATTCTTATGGTGATGAGGTGGAACATGAGATTCTCATGGTGATGAGGTGGAACATGAGATTCTCATGGTGATGATGTGGAACAGGAGATTCTCATCAGGATGAGGTGGAACGGGAGATTCTCATCAGGATGAGGTGGAACGGGAGATTCTCATCAGGATGAGGTGGAACGGGAGATTCTCATCAGGATGAGGTGGAACGGGAGATTCTCATCAGGATGAGGTGGAACGGGAGATTCTCATCAGGATGAGGTGGAACAGGAGATTCTCATCAGGATGAGGTGGAACGGGAGATTCTCATCAGGATAAGGTGGAACATGAGATTCTCATCAGGATGTGGTGGAACATGAGATTCTCATCAGGATGAGGTGGAACGGGAGATTCTCATCAGGATGAAGTGGAACGGGAGATTCTCATCAGGATGAAGTGGAACGGGAGATTCTCATCAGGATGAAGTGGAACGGGAGATTCTCATCAGGATGTGGTGGAACGGGAGATTCTCATCAGGATGAAGTGGAACGGGAGATTCTCATCAGGATGAGGTGGAACGGGAGATTCTCATCAGGATGAGGTGGAACGGGAGATTCTCATCAGGATGAGTTGGAACGGGAGATTCTCATCAGGATGAGGTGGAACATGAGATTCTCATGGTGATGATGTGGAACAGGAGATTCTCATCAGGATGAGGTGGAACGGGAGATTCTCATCAGGATGAGGTGGAACATGAGATTCTCATCAGGATGTGGTGGAACATGAGATTCTCATCAGGATGTGGTGGAACATGAGATTCTCATCAGGATGAGGTGGAACGGGAGATTCTCATCAGGATGAGGTGGAACGGGAGATTCTCATCAGGATGAGGTGGAACATGAGATTCTCATCAGGATGTGGTGGAACGGGAGATTCTCATCATGATGAGGTGGAACATGAGATTCTCATCAGGATGAGGTGGAATATGAGATTTCTCATGGTGATGAGGTGGAACATGAGATTCTCATCAGGATGTGGCGGAACATGAGATTTTCATGGTGATGAGGTGGAACATGAGATTCTCATGGTGATGTGGTGGAACATGAGATTCTCATGGTGATGATGTGGAACAGGAGATTCCCATCAGGTTGTGTTGGAACGGGAGATTCTCATCAGGATGTGGTGGAACATGAGATTCTCATCAGGATGAGGTGGAACGGGAGATTCTCATCAGGATGAGGTGGAACGGGAGATTCTCATCAGGATGAGGTGGAACGGGAGATTCTCATCAGGATGAGGTGGAACGGGAGATTCTCATCAGGATGAGGTGGAATGGGAGATTCTCATCAGGATGAGGTGGAACGGGAGATTCTCATCAGGATGAGGTGGAACATGACATTCTCATCAGGATGTGGTGGAACATGACATTCTCATCAGGATGAGGTGGAACGGGAGATTCTCATCAGGATGTGGTGGAACATGAGATTCTTATGGTGATGAGGTGGAACATGAGATTCTCATGGTGATGAGGTGGAACATGAGATTCTCATGGTGATGATGTGGAACAGGAGATTCTCATCAGGATGAGGTGGAACGGGAGATTCTCATCAGGATGAGGTGGAACGGGAGATTCTCATCAGGATGAGGTGGAACGGGAGATTCTCATCAGGATGAGGTGGAACGGGAGATTCTCATCAGGATGAGGTGGAACGGGAGATTCTCATCAGGATGAGGTGGAACGGGAGATTCTCATCAGGATGAGGTGGAACGGGAGATTCTCATCAGGATAAGGTGGAACATGAGATTCTCATCAGGATGTGGTGGAACATGAGATTCTCATCAGGATGAGGTGGAACGGGAGATTCTCATCAGGATGAAGTGGAACGGGAGATTCTCATCAGGATGAAGTGGAACGGGAGATTCTCATCAGGATGAAGTGGAACGGGAGATTCTCATCAGGATGTGGTGGAACGGGAGATTCTCATCAGGATGAAGTGGAACGGGAGATTCTCATCAGGATGAGGTGGAACGGGAGATTCTCATCAGGATGAGGTGGAACATGAGATTCTCATGGTGATGATGTGGAACAGGAGATTCTCATCAGGATGAGGTGGAACGGGAGATTCTCATCAGGATAAGGTGGAACATGAGATTCTCATCAGGATGTGGTGGAACATGAGATTCTCATCAGGATGTGGTGGAACATGAGATTCTCATCAGGATGAGGTGGAACGGGAGATTCTCATCAGGATGAAGTGGAACAGGAGATTCTCATCAGGATGAAGTGGAACAGGAGATTCTCATCAGGATGAGGTGGAACGGGAGATTCTCATCAGGATGAAGTGGAACGGGAGATTCTCTTCAGGATGAGGTGGAACGGGAGATTCTCATCAGGATGAGGTGGAACGGGAGATTCTCATCAGGATGAGGTGGAACGGGAGATTCTCATCAGGATGAGGTGGAACATGAGATTCTCATGGTGATGATGTGGAACAGGAGATTCTCATCAGGATGAGGTGGAACGGGAGATTCTCATCAGGATAAGGTGGAACATGAGATTCTCATCAGGATGTGGTGGAATATGAGATTCTCATCAGGATGTGGTGGAACGGGAGATTCTCATCAGGATGAGGTGGAACGGGAGATTCTCATCAGGATGAGGTGGAACATGAGATTCTCATCAGGATGTGGTGGAACGGGAGATTCTCATCAGGATGAGGTGGAACGGGAGATTCTCATCAGGATGAGGTGGAACGGGAGATTCTCATCAGGATGAGGTGGAACGGGAGATTCTCATCAGGATGAGGTGGAACGGGAGATTCTCATCAGGATGAGGTGGAACATGAGATTCTCATCAGGATGTGGTGGAACGGGAGATTCTCATCAGGATGAGGTGGAACATGAGATTCTCATCAGGATGAGGTGGAACATGAGATTCTCATCAGGATGAGGTGGAACGGGAGATTCTCATCAGGATGTGGTGGAACATGAGATTCTCATCAGGATGAGGTGGAGCGGGAGATTCTCATCAGGATGTGGTGGAACGGGAGATTCTCATCAGGATGAGGTGGAACATGAGATTCTCATCAGGATGTGGTGGAACGGGAGATTCTCATCATGATGAGGTCGAACGGGAGATTCTCATCAGGATGAGGTGGAACATGAGATTCTCATCAGGATGAGGTGGAACATGAGATTCTCATCAGGATGTGGTGGAACGGGAGATTCTCATCAGGATGTGGTGGAACGGGAGATTCTCATCAGGATGTGGTGGAACGGGAGATTCTCATCAGGATGTGGTGGAACGGGAGATTCTCATCAGGATGTGGTGGAACGGGAGATTCTCATCAGGATGTGGTGGAACATGAGATTCTCATCAGGATGAGGTGGAACGGGAGATTCTCATCAGGATGTGGTGGAACGGGAGATTCTCATCAGGATGAGGTGGAACATGAGATTCTCATCAGGATGTGGTGGAACGGGAGATTCTCATCAGGATGAGGTGGAACGGGAGATTCTCATCAGGATGTGGTGGAACGGGAGATTCTCATCAGGATGTGGTGGAACGGGAGATTCTCATCAGGATGTGGTGGAACGGGAGATTCTCATCAGGATGAGGTGGAACATGAGATTCTCATCAGGATGTGGTGGAACATGAGATTCTCATCAGGATGTGCAGCTGACAAATCTGCAGCATCTGTGTGATGCTTGATTTCATTCTAGAGTAAAATCTTTGAGGAATGTTGGATCCATCACACAAAAATGAGAGCAGTTCTTGATGAAAACGGGGTCCAACCAGGTACTGGAAGTTGGACTTGAGGGAAAACAACTAATAATGGCTGAATGTTGTGTCTGTTTAAGATTAGTGCCTCCTCCCAATTTAGAATAACCAGGACTACCGCTATGATGAACTTGGTTCGTATTTCAGTTTATCAGCATAATGTTCTGAAATATTTTGTGACCATAAGTCCCTGAAGTCACTCCATTTTATTTTTGGTGCAAAGCAAAGCTGTCTACTTTATATGCTGAACTACAATGCTACTTTTTGTCCATGATGGCTTGCAAATGGATCACTCCGTTAAGGAGGTTTATAAACTGGTTTGATTCTTATATTGAAAAAAAAGAATAGTTTATAAATGTGTCTGTGAAGTCAGTCTGTCTTACATCTGCTGAAACAACCCCAGACTTCCTGGGAACTAAGCATTTCCTTGATGTGAACGTTTATCCCTGAAAAACATCCAGCGTACCCGTCAGCACCCAGCATCAAACTCCAGCATCCTACTTCCTTCAAACATCTGACCGAGAAACACACATCTCTTTCTGTTCACCTAAAACTGTGTTTTATGGCTTCTTCTTTCCAACATCCTCCTGCGACTGTGTGCCAGTTACAATGCATGGTGGAGTGATTGGTGTTCGTGCTTTAGGACTCAGTGGTTTCTAAGCATCAACCGATGATTTCTGGTCTTGGTCTTTGCTAAGGGAGATTTTAGCAGACTTTAAAAAAAAAAAAAAAAAAGACCAAATTTTTATTTTAAACCCAAACTGGACCCCCTCACCTGTTTCCATTTTGTCTTTATTGTTCTATTTCCTCTAAATCTTTCTCTTATAAGGTTTTACTCTTCATCAGTAGACCTTTTATTGATGCTGCAAACCGGATTGCTTTGTCAGAGCGACTGATAAGCAGAGTAACACTGCAGAAGTAATAAATAGCTTTGCAGCAGTGAAACTGAGACAGCGTGGACAGCAGCTCAGAAGTGGTTTTGGTATTGCCGTTAAAAAAGGGAAGTGTAAGAAGTCTGATGTGCTGCTTCTGAGTCTGCTCCGCCTGCTGTCTGCTGTCTCTCTAAATAACACTTTTCCTTCGAACTATCCAGTGTCTGCTGGATGGAACATTTGCAAAGATCGGACTTGGTATATTTTCCAGATGATCAGACATTTACAGAAAGGTTTTTATCACAGCTTAGTTTGCTGTCAGGATGAATAACTGGGGAAATAGGAAGTGAAACATGATGCATCAAAGGCACTTTATTCAACAGCAGTGAAACAATCAGCATTAATCTCTTCTTAATGAACATGAGATTCTACAGTCCAGAGGATGTTTGCAGACACGAAGAAGCAACAGTCTCAACATGAAGCGCAGCAACAAGATGCAGACAAACACGGTTAAAAGACTCTACCAAACATTTACATCCAAACCAAACAGTTCAAACCCAAACAGAAAAACATGACAACGCTGTCCACTTGTCCAGTTCGGCCAATTTCTCCACTTCAAGCAAACCACACACACATGAAAGCAGAGGCTTTACTGGTTACGAGGACGTCTGTCTCATTGCTGTAGGACAGAAACTCTGGCAGCGAGAAGCTATAATCACACATCACGTTTTACTGTAGCTCTCTTATTCCAGCTCTAAAAAAAACTGCTAATTGTGTCCTGTTACTCTGCCTTTGTTTGGAAACCTGCTAGTCTCCATGGAGATGAAGGTTTTGCTAGTCTCCATGGAGATGAAGGTTTTGCTAGTTTCCATAGAGATTCAGGTAACCTAGTTTCCATGGAGATGACATTCCTAGTTTCCATGGAGATGACATTCCTAGTTTCCATGGAAATGAAGGGGGTCCTGCTAGTTTCCATGGAGATTAAGGGGATTCTCCTAGTTTCCATGGAGATGGCATTCCTAGTTTCCATGGAGATGGCACTCCTAGTTTCCATGGAGATGCCATTCCTAGTTTCCATGGCGATGAAGGGGGTCCTGTTAGTTTCCATGGAGATGAAGGGGGTCCTCCTAGTTTCCATGGACATGAAGGTCCTGGTTTCCATGGAGATGAAGGGGGTCCTCCTAGTTTCCATGGACATGAAGGTCCTGGTACCCATGGAGATGAAGGGGGTTTCATAGTGAAGTGTCTCTTCCTATAATAAGATATAATGGACTCACTTCTTTCTGGACGGATGGCTTCCTGGTGTATTTGCCAGCGTTATTAAAACATCTGGAAAACTGCTCAGCTTCACGTTCCTCATCAGACATGACTTCACTAATTCCTAGAAGTAATTGACTCATTCCTACATGACACAGTAACACATCTATCCCATAGCACTTCATGGAAGGACCTGCGTCCAGCTGGACAGTCCACTTCCTACCATGTCCTCTACTGCTTGATTTTGTGCTTGTGTTGTTCTCACTCATACGTAAGTCCCTTTGGATAAAAGCTTCTGCTAAACGACTGCAGAATAGAATAGAATAGAATCTTAATTCTGACACATCTGTAGTAACCTCACACGTCTCATCTTTCTGTGGAGACCGGGATCGTCAGGAGCCCTCGCAGTGGTGAAGATACTTCTTTTATTTTTATGTCATTTCAGATGACATAGAAAAAAATAGACGATAAAATAAATAAAAGACAAAAGTTCCAAACACATGACATTAAATCACTCGTCTACTTCCTCTTCGTGTAGCTGAGTGATGCTGTGTGTAACTGACCTGTTGCAGCCAGCAAGCTTAAAACACATCTGTCTGCTCAGAATGTCCTCAACACATTTACAGTTAATTAAATATAATCTTCAGGTCTTATTGTATTTTATAATTATTTACTAATGATCCTAAATTTGACATCTTCATTTGGAAGTCTAATAATATTCCCATAATTATGATGAGATGATGTTCTGATAGCGACCTGAGCATGGCTTTCCACCTCTGTTTAAATACTCACTCCTACTGAGGCCAGATGTGACATGTTGGATTCCACCCGATTAAAACAAGGAGACGCTCACAAGCCCAAATCTTGTGTGGAAATATTCAGGGGGAGATAGATAAGTTAGGGCGTAAAGGCTCAGAGGAATGCGAGTCCATCCAGCTCATTCCTGAGATCCATCCATCAGAGACGGAGCTGTGAAAGGAAAGCCGATCCAGACCTGAACACCAGGAAAACTTTCAGCTGTGACTGCACACGAGCCGCTTCCTCAGTTTATATCTGATGTTCTGATGCTTTTTCTGCCCACTTTTTATGTATTATTTCTAGAAGTGGAGATTCAAATACCTGAGTGTTGTGAGCCCAGCCAGCTGTGAGATGCAGCTTCACAGCATGCCTGTAGCAACCTGCCACACAAAGGTGTGTTTGTGAAGGCAGGCTGGCTGAAAGCAAAGAAGCAGCACAACCTGTGTGGCCACTTCCTGCATTTCTTCCCTTCAGGGTGTTTTCAGAGCTGCAAACTGAAGGACACCGTTAGAGAAGTGAAGAAAGAAAAGTAGTTCAGATCACACCCAGACCTGGAACTTTGCTCTTACACATCAGAACATTTCCATTCAGCAACATTTACATGTACTGAAGAATGTGCAAACACAAGCCAACATCCCCACATGAAGGGCTGCTTTCTGTGTAAAACATAAATAAAACCAGAGTCCCATCAAATAGGGGAGTGGTGGCTCAGTGGTTCCGGAGGCGGGTTGGGAACGGGGGAAAAGGTTCGAGCCCCTGGCGTGCCAGCCTTTCCCAACATCTCTCCAGTAAACCAAGAGATAATGACATGCAGATCTGGATTTTAAAATTCTTATTATGATAGTAAACATATTATTATGTGTTGACAGACTGATTTCTGGAAGTATTCCTGAGTCCATGTACTGGTTTCCAGTAGAGAATCACGTCTGCTTTTACTGCAGAGCTGCCTGAGGACCCCAAGATTAACCGGCATCCGGTTAGATCGTCAGCTCTGACCCGTCCACACAGAGATCCCTCCTGATTCTATGAATCTTTCGATGATTTCATCCACTGGGATGGCCGGATCTTTAAATTCTTCACCATTTTATGTTAAAATATTCCACAATGTTCAGACCCAGTTTGTCTCAGACTGGTGAAGCTCTGTCCACCTTTCCATCTGAGAGACTCTGCCTCTGAAATGCTCCTTTTGCTGCTCCCAGTTAAACCAGTCATGTTACTGGGCTGCTTCCAGTTAAACCAGTCATGTTACTGGGCTGCTTCCAGTTAAACCAGTCATGTTACTGGGCTGCTCCCAGTTAAACCAGTCATGTTACTGGGGTGCTTCCAGTTAAACCAGTCATGTTACTGGGCTGTTCCCAGTTAAACCAGTCATGTTACTGGGTAGCTTCCAGTTAAACCAGTCATGTTACTGGGCTGCTTCCAGTTAAACCAGTCATGTTACTGGGCTGCTCCCAGTTAAACCAGTCATGTTACTGGGCTGCTCCCAGTTAAACCAGTCATGTTACTGGGCTGCTCCCAGTTAAACCAGTCATGTTACTGGGCTGCTCCCAGTTAAACCAGTCATGTTACTGGGCTGCCAATAGTTAACCTAATTAATCATCAGTTGTTTCTGATTGGCCGTGTGATGGAGTGGCGAGATGTCCAGGATGTCCCCTGCCTTTCGCCTGAAGACTGCTGGGATAGGCTCCAGCTTCCCTGCGACCCTTCATCGTACTAAGCGGTTAGGATGATGAATGAATGAATGTTTGTGGTTGGTTCCAGTTACTCTCCAGCCTTCTGTTGCTCCAGTTGCAGCCGTCTACAGACGTGGTCCTGCCGTCAGATTTACATTCGGCTCATATTCAGCATGAAATGATAAAATATGAGTTATGTCATTCAAATATATTGGTAAAATTTCTAAAACAGTAAAAGTTTCAACATCTGACATGTTGTTTATGTTCTGTAGGGAAGAACATATGTGTTGTTAAAATATGGAGACGACTGAATGATGTTTTCGTTCAGGTTTTACACACTGTCCCAACCTTGGACCCGGGGTTGTACAACCTCATTTGTGCATTTTCTGGTGAACCGAGGTCACAGTGATTTCTTTTGTTTAGATAACTTTGAGAATTGGAAGTGGGATGTTGACACATGACGAAGACACCGTGTTTGCTGAGCTGAATGTACATTTATGGTTGATAAGAGTTACCTGCAGCAGGGCCGGATTAAGAGTGCACAGGCCATCTGGGCCCAGAGTGCCCCACGGGCCCCATTTCCTCAGCGCGATATTGTGAAAATTGTGAATTTCTAACATCTCTCAGCCAGTGGTACCAGTAGCAATGCACTGGACACTGTGGTGTAACTATCTGGCTTTTATGTACATTTTGTTTCATGTCCAAACTGCAAAATGTGGGCCCCACTCGTCTCCAGATGGGCTCCAAGTGGGCGTGGGCCCCTGGGCCCGTCCCCATAATGCCCATTGGATAATCTGGCCTTGGTCTACAGGTTTCCTGTTTACCTGATATCCCATTCCACAGGAAGGTGTGTCGTGTGACTGAGGTGTGGGACGGTTCTCATGTCATGAAAAGAAATAAAAGCCACTGTGAGACATGGGGTTAGAGCTGAACGTCAGTCAGGTTGGGACTCGTAGCTCGATGATGGCTGTGTAGACGCTTTGGACAGCTGCTTGGTTGGACGAGGAAGTCCTGCTTTACGCTGGCTCCTGTCTGAACCTGACAAGACGACTCGGCTTCTTCTTCTTGGCTTTTAAAAGTTTCTCTCCTCTGACATGAAGAGCTTCTTCAGGTCCAACCAGCTGGTTGGGAGTTTCATCTGATCAGTGCTGTTACGGAGCTTTAATTCCTCTTTTATTCAGGATAAAAGTAAATCTGCTTTAAACAGAAAAATGACCATGTAAACACCTAATTCTGGATGAAAATGACAATTCCGAATTAAACTTAATTCCAAAGTAAGTGGCTGGTTTGTCATTTTACCTTGTCCTGTCCCGATGACGCACATAAACCATGTGCTGTTTGGACTCACGTCTTCTGTAGTTTATTTTCCTTCTCGGCTGCTGGAAAAAAAAACTTGTTTGGAGCAAATTATAATATAAATAACGGCAAAACTGCTTCTTATTATGTAGTTTTTCATGTTAGGACTGAAAAGACGGAAGCAGGATGTGTTGGATGTGCCCTGCCTGTTTTAGACATGATCCTCCTTTAAAGAAACCCAAGTCCGATGACTGAACTTCCTCATCACGCACATCGTTTTTCTCCCGTTTCATTTTTTCATCGGCTCCCGCTTTGGCTTCAGGAAGCGGAACCGGCTCCCGGTTTGGCTTCAGGACGCGGAACCGGCTCCCGGTTTGGCTTCAGGACGCGGAACCGGCTCCCGGTTTGGCTTCAGGACGCGGAACCGGCTCCCGGTTTGGCTTCAGGACGCGGAACCGGCTCCGGTTTGGCTTCAGGACGCGGAACCGGCTCCCGGTTTGGCTTCAGGACGCGGAACCGGCTCCGGTTTGGCTTCAGGAAGCGGAACCGGCTCCCGGTTTGGCTTCAGGACGCGGAACCGGCTCCCGGTTTGGCTTCAGGAAGCGGAACCGGCTCCCGGTTTGGCTTCAGGAAGCGGAACCGGCTCCCGGTTTGGCTTCAGGAAGCGGAACCGGCTCCCGGTTTGGCTTCAGGACGCGAAACCGGGAGCCGGTTTGGCTTCAGGACGCGGAACCGGCTCCCGTTTGGCTTCAGGACGCGGAACCGGCTCCCGGTTTGGCTTCAGGACGCGGAACCGGCTCCCGGTTTGGCTTCAGGAAGCGGAACCGGCTCCCGGTTTGGCTTCAGGACGCGGAACCGGCTCCCGTTTGGCTTCAGGACGCGGAACCGGCTCCCGGTTTGGCTTCAGGACGCGGAACCGGCTCCCGGTTTGGCTTCAGGACGCGGAACCGGCTCCCGGTTTGGCTTCAGGACGCGGAACCGGCTCCCGGTTTGGCTTCAGGACGCGGAACCGGCTCCCGGTTTGGCTTGAGGAAGCGGAACCGGCTCCCGGTTTGGCTTCAGGACGCGGAACCGGCTCCCGGTTTGGCTTCAGGACGCGGAACCGGCTCCCGGTTTGGCTTCAGGAAGCGGAAGTTTTCCTTCCTGGTTCTGGTTCTGATCCTGATGGAGGTTTTCCTTCCTGGTTCTGATTCTGGTCCTGATGGAGGTTTTCCTTCCTGGTTCTGGTTCTGGTCCTGGTGGACAGTTTGTGCTTCCTGTCCCACCAAGTCGTGTCTGAAGGTTCAGTGGCGAGCCAGCCAGGACAGCAAGTGTTGCGTAACAGCAGGACACAGTTTTAACAACCAGCTCAGAGTCCGACATGAAGCAGACGCTGTTGGCTCGTACGTTTTGTGTCAAGTGAATGTAAATAATGATGAGACGTTATTAGCAAGGCAAAAGGAAAGAGAACAGCTTCGTCCTGCACGTCGGAGGTGCAGTGAACGCACCGTCTGAAGCTGAAGGTGGGTGGAGATACAGGAAGTTGGACGGTGGAGAAATCTGTGGAATGACGTAACTTCCGCTCACATTTCCACACAAACTGTCCACCCATCTGTTTTCTTATCTGAGGTCAGGTCGCCATGGCAACGGGCTCGGGAGGGAGACTCGAACGTCCCTCTTTCCAGCTCCTCCTGCAAGATCCTGAGGCCAGAAGGGAGAAATAATCCCTCTAACACCTCCTGGTTCTGTCCCTCCAGTTGGACATGTCCAAAAAATACCAGGAGGAGGCGTCCGACCACATATCTCAACCTCCTCTTCTGACTGGTTTAAATCCAGAGGAGCAGTAGTTCCTCTCTGACCTCCTTCTGGATGTCTGGTCTCCTCTCTGACCTCCTTCTGGACATGTGGTCTCCTCTCTGACCTCCTTCTGGACATCTGGTCTCCTCTCTGACCTCCTTCTGGACATGTGGTCTCCTCTCTGACCTCCCTCTGGACATGTGGTCTCCTCTCTGACCTCCCTCTGGACATGTGGTCTCCTCTCTGACCTCCTTCTGGACATGTGGTCTCCTCTCTGACCTCCTTCTGGACATGTGGTCTCCTCTCTGACCTCCTTCTGGACATGTGGTCTCCTCTCTGACCTCCTTCTGGACATGTGGTCTGCTCTCTGACCTCCTTCTGGACATGTGGTCTCCTCTCTGACCTCCTTCTGGACATGTGGTCTCCTCTCTGACCTCCTTCTGGATGTCTGGTCTCCTCTCTGACCTCCTTCTGGACATGTGGTCTCCTCTCTGACCTCCTTCTGGATGTCTGGTCTCCTCTCTGACCTCCTTCTGGACATGTGGTCTGCTCTCTGACCTCCTTCTGGACATGTGGTCTCCTCTCTGACCTCCTTCTGGATGTCTGGTCTCCTCTCTGACCTCCTTCTGGACATGTGGTCTCCTCTCTGACCTCCTTCTGGATGTCTGGTCTCCTCTCTGACCTCCTTCTGGATGTCTGGTCTCCTCTCTGACCTCCCTCTGGACATGTGGTCTCCTCTCTGACCTCCTTCTGGACATGTGGTCTCCTCTCTGACCTCCTTCTGGACATGTGGTCTCCTCTCTGACCTCCCTCTGGACATGTGGTCTCCTCTCTGACCTCCTTCTGGACATGTGGTCTCCTCTCTGACCTCCCTCTGGACATGTGGTCTCCTCTCTGACCTCCCTCTGGACATGTGGTCTCCTCTCTGACCTCCCTCTGGACATGTGGTCTCCTCTCTGACCTCCTTCTGGACATGTGGTCTCCTCTCTGACCTCCTTCTGGATGTCTGGTCTCCTCTCTGACCTCCCTCTGGACATGTGGTCTCCTCTCTGACCTCTATTTACCCCGTATAGATGATATTCATCCCGTATAGATGATATTCATCCCGTATAGATGATATTCATCCCGTATAGATGATATTTACCCCGTATAGATGATATTTACCCCATATAGATGATATTCATCCCGTATAGATGATATTTACCCCGTATAGATGATATTTACCCCGTATAGATGATATTCATCCCCTATAGATGATATTTACCCCGTATAGATGATATTTACCCCGTATAGATGATATTCATCCCGTATAGATGATATTTACCCTGTATAGATGATATTTACCCCGTATAGATGATATTCATCCCCTATAGATGATATTTACCCCGTATAGATGATATTTACCCCGTATAGATGATATTCATCCCCTATAGATGATATTTACCCCGTATAGATGATATTTACCCCGTATAGATGATATTCATCCCCTATAGATGATATTTACCCCATATAGATGATATTTACCCTGTATAGATGATATTTACCCCGTATAGATGATATTCATCCCGTATAGATGATATTTACCCTGTATAGATGATATTTACCCCGTATAGATGATATTCATCCCCTATAGATGATATTTATCCCATATAGATGATATTTACCCCGTATAGATGATATTTACCCCGTATAGATGATATTCATCCCGTATAGATGATATTTACCCTGTATAGATGATATTTACCCCGTATAGATGATATTCATCCCCTATAGATGATATTTACCCCGTATAGATGATATTTACCCCGTATAGATGATATTCATCCCCTATAGATGATATTTACCCCGTATAGATGATATTCATCCCGTATAGATGATATTTACCCCGTATAGATGATATTTACCCCGTATAGATGATATTCATCCCCTATAGATGATATTTACCCCATATAGATGATATTTACCCTGTATAGATGATATTTACCCCGTATAGATGATATTCATCCCGTATAGATGATATTTACCCTGTATAGATGATATTTACCCCGTATAGATGATATTCATCCCCTATAGATGATATTTATCCCATATAGATGATATTTACCCCGTATAGATGATATTTACCCCGTATAGATGATATTTATCCCGTATAGATGATATTCATCCCCTATAGATGATATTTATCCCCTATAGATGATATTGATCTGTCCTACCTTCACCAATGTTCTCCACTGTGTGACGTGGGAGTGAAAGGCAGGCTGGACTACAGGTTGGGCCAAGTCCTAGACATTTATTCCATCCACTTTATACCGCGGACTTCACCCTTGTCACATATTTAATAACCCACCACCAGTTTAGCCTATGGATACAGCTAACTGGAAGACGTTATTCAGCATCTGGCTGAGTTCAGTCTCGATGGAGGAAGGTGATGCTTCACACGGCTCAAAGATTCACCAACACCTGAGTTTTGCTTCAGTTTGGTGCCTGCAGCTTTACTTTAAGTCTAAATTGTGTGTGTTTGTCTGTTTACAGGGAGGAGGTGCAGCAGAACTGTGTGCGATGGAGGAAGAAGTTCTCCTTTGTGTGTAAAATGAGTGCGAATCCAGCCACAGGAGTGTTGGACCCCTGCATCTGCAGAGTCTCTGTACGCAAGGTAAAACATGCCCTCATGAAAACACAAAGTGTCCTGAAGATAAAACTCGGCTGTTGTTGAGAAGAAATAAACCTTTTAGTGTGTTAGAAATGGATCTGAGGCATCAGCTGATGGAGCAGGACGTAGGGTGGAGACTTCACGCCAAAGCCCCGGTTAGCATTCCAGCAGGATCTCCTGGTGGATCGTTGATGATCCAGTCTAATCCAACCATGGCGGTGTACACACCTCTGGGCTCAACAACCAGTACAAACGGCATACTAAACAGCTAAAAAGCAATAAAATGACCAGTAACAGTAACACAATAAAACAGGATAAAATAAGAAGAAGAAGAACATAAGAAGTCAACAAGTCCAGCTGTGTGAAAGGACAACGAGAAAAGCTGAGGTATGGGAGGATTTAAAACAGAAAGAGACCCAGCCCGTCGGAGGTGCAGTGGCAGGAAATCCCAACGCTTCAGGCCAACAGCTGGGAAGAAACCCCCATGTTGGATTTACAGACAGCTAACAGACCTGAGAGCGTGCAGGCTGCAGGACTGGAGCGGGTTGGGCGTTTTCAGTAAGGCGAGGCTGTGTTGACTTTTAAAAACAAATAATAGGATTTTAAAATTAATACAGAAAGAAACACGTAACCAATGCAGAGACTTTAAGGAATAATTCACATCAGTCTTTTTGATCTGAATCCTGGTCCGTTTGCTCGGAAAGCTGCTTCATTTGGGGAAATGTGAACGTGCCAAACAAGTTCTGATTCGGACCAAAGAAGCGGACTCGGTCCGCCTTCAAATGCAGGTCTCAGTCCATTTTAAGCGGACCAAATACAGGAAGTGGACTATAAAAAATAAATAACTTCCTGCATTTGGTGTAGCATTGCATTATGAGGGAACACCATAGACTGTATATAAAAGATGGGCGGAGCCTCCGTGACGTCACCCGTAGGTTTCTGAAGAGCCGAATTGAAGCTCGGTGGCAGGGACATGTGTGTCGTCTCGCCCTGAAAATGCAAATATGGGCAAAGAGGTGGAGCAGAGAGGGGGTCAGTGATGACGCTGTGAGCGTCATGGTGGATGATTGACATCGAGCGAACTCCGAGCTTTCTGTAGCTAAGAGCTAACCTGGAGATAACAGGAGCTAACCAGCTAACGGAGGTAAGCGGGCTAAAGCTAAGTCACATTGTTAACTGGCTAAAAACAACGGTTGTTCTACATTCTTCTGACTTGAAGCGGGAGATCGGGTACCTGTCAATCAAAAGGACACGCCCCTAAATATGATGAACCTCGTGATTAAATTACTTTTAAACGGACGGGTTAGAAAAAAATTCACTCCCCCCACAGTTGTCATGAAGGTAAACCTGACCTATTAAACCTAAAATGGATTTTTGTACCAGGCTGTAAACATGCTTATTTGTGCTGTAAACATGTTTATTTCTGCTGTAAATATGTTTATTTCTGCTGTAAACATATTTCTGCTGTAAATATGTTTATTTCTGCTATAAACATGTTTATTTCTGCTATAAACATGTTTATTTCTGCTGTAAACGTGTTTATTTCTGCTGTAAACATGTTTATTTCTGCTGTAAATATGTTTATTTCTGCTGTAAACATGTTTATTTCTGCTGTAAACATGTTATTTCTGCTGTAAATATGTTTATTTCTGCTGTAAACATGTTTATTTCTGCTGTGAAGTTGGTCTTTTTAACATGGGAGTCTATGGGGATTCGCTCTGCTTTGCAGCCCCTAGTGGATGAAGGGGGAACTGCAGTTTTATGCACTTCCGCATTGGATTCACTTTTCCGTCCATCTTTCATATACTGTCTGGTAAATCCATAGCGATGGCGTTAAGGGTCCTCTGCCTCGTCTGGTGTTCATACTGCGTCCATTGTTGCAGTGGATTTCTGCAGGATACTTGCATAAGACACAATAAAAACCCAAAACAGCCATAGTTTGGTCTCCATGTTTAACTGGCAGGAGGAGGAAACAGAGTTTTCTTCTTCACGCCGGTCTTGTCCTCTCTTCTGCTAAATACTAGTGCAGCGCCACCTCTGGTGGGAATGGGGAGATATTATTCTAATGGTTTGGCTGGTTTGACCAAAGTGCAGCTGGGACTAACCCTGCTCCTGTTAGAACCGGTCCAAAACCGAGCTGCAGCGTTCTGAACGAGTTGCAGTCAACTGACTGAACGCGAGGTGAAGGATGCTGCCGTCATCAAGGCGATTTGTAATGTGTGTTAAATAAAGTCTCTCAATCCTGATGAGAGACAGACAAGCTAAAAGAAGCTGGACTTCACAACGGCGCTAATCCGTCCAATTTCACGCCAGCTGTGTTGTCCCCCAGTGGCCGGTGCCGGTAACTGTGGTCCTTTACTGGGCCATCCTCAAAGTCCAGTTTGATCTTTTCCTGCCTAACCTTTTGACTGATGGGGAATAAACATCTAGATTCATCTGTGTTGTCAGCTGAAGAACCTTCTGCTGTTATCAGGAGCAGAAATATCAGCAACAAGCCGAAAAGGAGTAAAACGTGAAGTTTCTCAGCAGAAACTGGATCTCTGGAAGCGAACACACACCGGCTGCAGACTTGGGACATCAGAAACAAAATATTCTACTGATTTAGTGGAATCCGTGTTTAATAATGTTCTGATTCTGCACCCAAACGTTTTGGATCTGATCACTTTCAGGATCCACTGATCAATATCGCAGCTGATTGAACCCGATCACTTCCATCCCGATCAAAGCAGACGGAAAAGGATCAGGATCCTCAGTCCTGCTCCTCCAGGTCTGGTGTCCTCCTGCAGCAGGCGGCTGCAGAGGCTAGCGGCCATCTGCTGGTGGTTCGATTCCAGGCTTCCTCTGGCGGCTCGGAAAGATGCTGAACCCCGATGGAGGCGCAGCAGGTAGGGAGGTGAGCTGTAACGTCTAAAAGCTGCAGGACTCTGGAGGAGGAGCAGGACTGTGGAGGAGCAGGACTGAGGATCCCTGATGTGAACCTTCCTGCTTGGTTAGGAGAAGCCGGCTCCTGCAGCGGGACTGGATGGAAACTGGAGCCGGGACGACACGCTTTCATCCTGATTTCATTCGATTTTTCTTATTCCATTTAAATTCTCTCCATTCTTGATGTTGCTGATTTTTGTCGACTTAAAAACAGAAAAAATGAACAAAACTAAAAAAAAAAAACAAGCCAGTGTCCAGATTGTCATTCTGCCGCTCTAAAGTCCAAGAAAACTAGTAAAAAGATCAATAAAAACAACAAAAATTTGATAATGAATTATTTTTATTTGATTTTAAAAAAAAAAAAGTTTTGAAATGAATTTTGTGAAGCAAAATAAATCTGGATATTTGATTTCTTTCTATGGAAATCCGTATTTTCCTCTTCAGACGACAGTCAGACATCCTGGAAGAATCTCCAGACGGAGGATTCCTGGATGAATCGTTCAGCCAGATGTTCTGCTGTATCCTCATTTTCCTTATTAAGTTCATTTTAGAACTTCCACGGAGAAACGGGATAAACTTCATCAGCTGTTGTAGAGAATTTGTGGTGTTTTCCAGCTGCAGACCCACATCTGTTTCTTCTGATGTTGTGACTCCTCATCATGACTCACGCGTTTCTCCTCCCAGACCTCCTCCACCTCCTCTTCCCAATGAACACACACTCTCAGGGGAGGTGTGTGAAAAATGTCCCCGGTGGACCATTTCTCCACGTCACCAGCCTGCAGGGTTATAACGCCCGTTACATTCCAGATCCGCTTTGGTGTAGCAGATCAGAAAACACATTTCTGTCTCTGCAGAGGCTCAGAATATCAGAATTACAAGATTTTCCCATTAATGGGACAAATTAAACGAGAGGAGCTTCTCACCGTTTCTTTCTCTTTTTTTAGATTTATCTCAAAAAACAAAACAAGGATGCACATTGGTGTAACATTACACCTTGTTTGAGAAGGAGCAGAAGGAGGTGCAAGGCTTATTTAAATCCTACTCCTTATTTACAGTCTTTAATTTACACAGTTATACGGCCTTATAGACCGTTTACATACGGAAAGTCATCAGCCAGAAAATATAAAGCAGCAAAATAAATCATCAATTTTCTTTTTTATATATATATATATTTTTTTAACTGAATAATATTATTACATAATTTTAAATGATCTCTTAGTTGATTCCATAAAGTTACTCTATAAGTGGAAACATGTCAGCTTGTTGGGGCGTATGGTTTCTGTAACACGGCTTTACCTCTCAGGTTGTACGCAGCAACTCTGTCTTTAAACATCTTTTATATATTATATGTCATCTTTTTACTTTGAACATAAATTGAGTTATTTTAAACTGAAGCAAGTCACAAAATCTGAGGCAACGTGCTTTTAAAAGTAAATTATTTGTATGATCCATACAAGCTGCATGATTGATAACCCTTATGACTTTTTCTGTAGAGCGCCTGTCAGGGATTTTTAACGCTTGCAGAATACAGGACACGGAATCGAGACCCGGTCTGATGTGAGTTTTTAGTCTGAAAAACAAACAAAATGCAGGATGATCCAGAAACTACAGTAACAAGAGAAGCTAAACGGATGAGAAAACAAGCAGCAGGATGGAAACAACAGAACACGGCAGGATGACTAAAGAACGGACTAGACAGGAACCAGGAACATGACACCAGTACCTGTTGTTTCTACACCACACGTTCCTGATGTGGACGGAGAAGAAGAACCGGGTCGTCGGCTAAAGAGTCTGGTGGACGCGTAGCCTCAGGGTTAGCTTCATGCTAACAGAGCCTACCTGTCTGCACCAATCACAGCACTGATCAGGACTGTGTCCGAATGGCCACACTACTCCCTACAAAGTGTCCCACATAGTTTCTATATGTGTCCGAATGTCCAGAGAGAAAAAAGTAGTGCACTCAATATTACCCACAATGCATCTTGAAAAGCAGTGATCATCGATGGTCACTAGACGGGTCAGGATAGACCACAATGCATTGCAGGCAGGAGCTCAAAGTGACACGACCCTCAACGCAGGTGAAGAAACGACTGCAGATCCTTCAGTTTATATCCTGATCAGTTGAATAAATATGCAAGAAGGAAAATATATATATATATATATATATATATATATATATATAAAAAATATAAAAGTATATAAAAAACATTCTGGTTTTCTTCCTGTTCTGGTAGTTTTGGATGTTTTTGGAACAACTTTATAGCGGTGCATCACGTACATCTCCAAGGAAACCAGCAGGTTGTCAGGAGAACCAAACCATCTTCGGATAGACAGACAGCTGCTTGCTCGCGGTGCAGTGTGTGCAGTGTGTGTGTGTGTGTGTGTGTGTGTGTGTGTGTCTCCCGTTAGCCGCTGACAGCGAGTCGTAGTCAGTATATGATCAGCTGGAGCTGCAGGGCCCAGATCAGACAGGATTTATTCGTTCCGGTTCAGAGCTCCGGTTCCTGGTCTGGTCCGTGTGCGGACTCTGTGCATGTTTAACCAGACCAAGCAGGACTTCCTTCTCATTGCTCTGTTTGTCTTTGCAGGAGCTGAAGGGAGGGAAAAGCTTCTCCAAAGTGAGTTTTTCACGGTTTGTGAGCAGATTAATGTTTAACTGGATCCAGCGCTGCTCAGCTGACCTGTTGGACCTCTGAACTCTGCAACACACTTTGACATCACTTCTTCTGTCTTCCTCCTTCTGACTCTCTTCATGCTGATTTGGTGCTTTTAGTTTAGGATGTAAAACAGGAAGCAGATCAGACTGAAATGTGTTGTTGGAAGAGGAATCCCAGCGATAAGAAAGCCCACAGGCTGTGGACGAGCTCTGCCGAGTGGACAGAAAAGCTCTGAATGAGGAGGTTAAAAAAGGTCGTTTATTTCTACATGAAGTCATGTCAAGTTCTTCATTCATTTCCTCACATGGAAACTAAACGTTGCTAGTGAGACAAAGGGAAACGGAATTACCATGCAGACATGACGTCCCCATGCAGACATGACGTCCCCATGCAGACATGACGTCCCCATGCAGACATGACGTCACCATGCAGACATGACGTCCCCATGCAGACATGACGTCACCATGCAGACATGACGTCACCATGCAGACATGACGTCACCATGCAGACATGAAGTCCCCATGCAGACATGACGTCACCATGCAGACATGACGTCACCATGCAGACATGACGTCCCCATGCAGACATGACGTCCCCATGCAGACATGACGTCACCGTGCAGGATGACGTCACCGTGCAGACATGACGTCCCCGTGCAGACATGACGTCTCCGTGCAGACATGACGTCCCCGTGCAGACATGACGTCCCGTGCAGACATGACGTCCCCGTGCAGACATGACGTCCCCATGCAGACATGGCATCACCATGCAGGATGACGTCACCATGCAGATGTGATGTTTCCATGCAGACGTGATGTTTCCATGGAGACGGGACGTTTCCATGGAGACGTGACGTTTCCATACAGACGTGACTTCACAATGCAGACATGACGTCCCCATGCAGACATGACGTCACCATGCAGACATGACGTCCCCATGCAGACATGACGTCCCCATGCAGACATGACGTCCCCATGCAGACATGACGTCCCCATGCAGACATGAAGTCCCCATGCAGACATGACGTCACCATGCAGACATGACGTCACCATGCAGACATGACGTCCCCATGCAGACATGACGTCACCATGCAGACATGACGTCACCATGCAGACATGACGTCACCATGCAGACATGACGTCCCCATGCAGACATGACGTCCCCATGCAGACGTGACGTCACCATGCAGACGTGACGTCCCCATGCAGACGTGACGTCCCCATGCAGACGTGACGTCCCCATGCAGACGTGACGTCCCCATGCAGACGTGACGTCACCATGCAGACATGACGTCACCATGCAGGATGACGTCACCATGCAGATGTGATGTTTCCATGCAGACGTGATGTTTCCATGGAGACGTGATGTTTCCATGGAGACGTGACGTTTCCATGGAGACGTGACGTTTCCATGGAGACGTGACGTTTCCATACAGACGTGACATCACAATGCAGACATTACGTTTCCATGCAGACGTGATGTTTCCATGGAGACGTGACGTTTCCATGCAGACGTGACGTTTCCAGGCAGACGTGACGTTTCCATGCAGACGTGACGTGTCCATGGAGACGAGATGTTTCCATGGAGACGAGATGTTTCCATGGAGACGAGATGTTTCCATGGAGACGAGATGTTTCCATGGAGACGAGATGTTTCCATGGAGACTAGATGTTTCCATGCAGACGTCATGTTTCCATGCAGACGTGACGTTTCCATGCAGATGTGACATTTCCATGCAGACGTCATGTTTCCATGCAGACATGACCTTTCCATGGAGACGTGATGTTTCCATGGAGACGTGATGTTTCCATGGAGACGTGACGTTTTCATGCAGACGTGACGTTTTCATGCAGACGTGACGTTTCCATGCAGACATGACGTCGCCGTGCAGACATGACGTCCCCGTGCAGACATGACGTCCCCGTGCAGACATGACGTCACCATGCAGGATGACGTCACCATGCAGATGTGATGTTTCCATGGAGACGTGATGTTTCCATGCAGACGTGACGTTTCCATGCAGACGTGACGTTTCCATGCAGACGTGACGTTTCCATGCAGACGTGACGTTTCCATGCAGACGTGACGTTTCCATGGAGACGAGATGTTTCCATGGAGACGAGATGTTTCCATGCAGACGTCATGTTTCCATGCAGACGTGACGTTTCCATGCAGATGTGACATTTCCATGCAGACGTCATGTTTCCATGCAGACATGACCTTTTCATACAGACGTGATGTTTCCATGGAGACGTGACGTTTCCATGCAGACGTGACGTTTTCATGCAGACGTGATGTTTCCATGCAGACATGACGTCACCATGCAGACATGACGTCCCCGTGCAGACATGACGTCCCCGTGCAGACATGACGTCCCCGTGCAGACATGACGTCCCCATGCAGACATGACGTCCCCATGCAGACATGACGTCACCATGCAGGATGACGTCACCATGCAGATGTGATGTTTCCATGCAGACGTGACGTTTCCATGCAGACGTGACGTTTCCATGGAGACGTGACGTTTCCATGGAGACGTGACGTTTCCATACAGACGTGACTTCACAATGCAGACGTGACGTCCCCATGCAGACATGACGTCACCATGCAGACGTGACGTCCCCATGCAGACATGACGTCCCCATGCAGACGTGACGTCCCCATGCAGACGTGACGTCACCATGCAGATGTGACGTTTCAATGCAGACGTGATGTTTCCATGGAGACGTGACGTTTCCATGGAGACGTGACGTTTCCATACAGACGTGACGTCACAATGCAGACATTACGTCCCCATGCAGACATTACGTCCCCATGCAGACATTACGTCCCCATGCAGACATGACGTCACCATGCAGACATGACGTCACCATGCAGACATGACGTCACCATGCAGACATGACGTCCCCATGCAGACATGACGTCCCCATGCAGACATGACGTCCCCATGCAGACATGACGTCCCCATGCAGACATTACGTCCCCATGCAGACATGACGTCACCATGCAGACATGACGTCACCATGCAGACATGACGTCACCATGCAGACATGACGTCCCCATGCAGACATGACGTCCCCATGCAGACATGACGTCCCCATGCAGACATGACGTCGCCATGCAGGATGACGTCGCCATGCAGGATGACGTCACCATGCAGATGTGATGTTTCCATGCAGACGTGATGTTTCCATGGAGACGTGACGTTTCCATGGAGACGTGACGTTTCCATGGAGACGTGACGTTTCCATGGAGACGTGACATCACAATGCAGACATTACGTTTCCATGCAGACGTGACGTTTCCATGCAGACGTGACGTTTCCATGCAGACGTGACGTTTCCATGCAGACGTGATGTTTCCATGGAGACGAGATGTTTCCATGGAGACGAGATGTTTCCATGGAGACGAGATGTTTCCATGCAGACGTCATGTTTCCATGCAGACGTGACGTTTCCATGGAGACGAGATGTTTCCATGGAGACGAGATGTTTCCATGCAGACGTCATGTTTCCATGCAGACGTGACGTTTCCATGCAGATGTGACATTTCCATGCAGACGTCATGTTTCCATGCAGACATGACCTTTTCATGCAGACGTGACGTTTTCATGCAGACGTGACGTTTCCATGCAGACGTGACGTCACCATGCAGACATGACGTCCCCATGCAGACGTGACGTCCCCATGCAGACATGACGTCCCCATGCAGACATGACGTCCCCATGCAGACTTGACGTCCCCATGCAGACATGACGTCCCCATGCAGACATGACGTCCCCATGCAGACATGACGTCCCCATGCAGACTTGACGTCCCCATGCAGACATGACGTCCCCATGCAGACATGACGTCACCATGCAGACATGACGTCACCATGCAGACATGAAGTCCCCATGCAGACATGAAGTCCCCATGCAGACATGACGTCACCATGCAGACGTGACGTCCCCATGCAGACGTGACGTCTCCATGCAGACGTGTCGTCCCCATGCAGACGTGTCGTCCCCATGCAGACGTGACGTCCCCATGCAGACGTGACGTCCCCATGCAGACGTGACGTCCCCATGCAGACGTGACGTCCCCATGCAGACGTGACGTCACCATGCAGACGTGACGTCACCATGCAGATGTGACGTTTCCATGGAGACGTGACGTTTCCATGACGTCCCCATGCAGACATGACGTCACCATGCAGATGTGACGTTTCCATGCAGACGTGACGTTTCCATGCAGACGTGACGTTTCCATGCAGACGTGACGTTTCCATGCAGACGTGACGTTTTCATTCAGACGTGATGTTTCCATGGAGACGAGATGTTTCCATGCAGACGTCCTGTTTCCATGCAGACGTGACGTTTCCATGCAGATGTGACATTTCCATGCAGACGTCATGTTTCCATGCAGACATGACCTTTTCATGCAGACGTGATGTTTCCATGGAGACGTGACGTTTCCATGGAGACGTGACGTTTCCATGCAGACGTGACGTTTCCATGCAGACGTGACGTCCCCGTGCAGACATGACGTCCCCGTGCAGACATGACGTCCCCGTGCAGACATGACGTCCCCATGCAGACATGACGTCCCCATGCAGACATGACGTCCCCGACGTCCCCATGCAGATGTGATGTTTCCATGGAGACGTGACGTTTCCATGCAGACGTGACGTTTCCATGCAGACGTGACGTTTCCATGGAGACGTGACGTTTCCATGCAGACGTGACGTTTTCATGCAGACGTGATGTTTCCATGGAGACGAGATGTTTCCATGGAGACGAGATGTTTCCATGCAGACGTCATGTTTCCATGCAGACGTGACGTTTCCATGCAGATGTGACATTTCCATGCAGACGTCATGTTTCCATGCAGACATGACCTTTTCATACAGACGTGATGTTTCCATGGAGACGTGATGTTTCCATGGAGACGTGACGTTTCCATGCAGACGTGACGTTTTCATGCAGACGTGATGTTTCCATGCAGACGTGACGTCACCATGCAGACGTGACGTCCCCGTGCAGACATGACGTCCCCGTGCAGACATGACGTCCCCGTGCAGACATGACGTCCCCGTGCAGACATGACGTCCCCGTGCAGACATGACGTCACCATGCAGGATGACGTCACCATGCAGATGTGATGTTTCCATGCAGACGTGATGTTTCCATGCAGACGTGACGTTTCCATGGAGACGTGACGTTTCCATGGAGACGTGACGTTTCCATACAGACGTGACGTCCCCATGCAGACATGACGTCCCCATGCAGACATGACGTCCCCATGCAGACATGACGTCCCCATGCAGACATGACGTCCCCATGCAGACATGAAGTCCCCATGCAGACATGACGTCCCCATGCAGACATGACGTCCCCATGCAGACATGACGTCCCCATGCAGACATGACGTCCCCATGCAGACATGACGTCGCCATGCAGGATGACGTCGCCATGCAGGATGACGTCACCATGCAGATGTGATGTTTCCATGCAGACGTGATGTTTCCATGGAGACGTGACGTTTCCATGGAGACGTGACGTTTCCATGGAGACGTGACGTTTCCATACAGACGTGACATCACAATGCAGACATTACGTTTCCATGCAGACGTGATGTTTCCATGGAGACGTGACGTTTCCATGCAGACGTGACGTTTTCATTCAGACGTGATGTTTCCATGGAGACGAGATGTTTCCATGCAGACGTCCTGTTTCCATGCAGACGTGACGTTTCCATGCAGATGTGACATTTCCATGCAGACGTCATGTTTCCATGCAGACATGACCTTTTCATGCAGACGTGATGTTTCCATGGAGACGTGACGTTTCCATGGAGACGTGACGTTTCCATGCAGACGTGACGTTTCCATGCAGACGTGACGTTTCCATGCAGACATGACGTCACCATGCAGACATGACGTCCCCGTGCAGACATGACGTCCCCGTGCAGACATGACGTCCCCGTGCAGACATGACGTCCCCATGCAGACATGACGTCCCCATGCAGACATGACGTCACCATGCAGGATGACGTCACCATGCAGATGTGATGTTTCCATGCAGACATGACGTCCCCATGCAGACATGACGTCCCCATGCAGACATGACGTCACCATGCAGGATGACGTCACCATGCAGATGTGATGTTTCCATGCAGACGTGATGTTTCCATGGAGACGTGACGTTTCCATGCAGACGTGACGTTTCCATGCAGACGTGACGTTTCCATGCAGACGTGACGTTTTCATGCAGACGTGATGTTTCCATGGAGACGAGATGTTTCCATGGAGACGAGATGTTTCCATGGAGACGAGATGTTTCCATGGAGACGAGATGTTTCCATGGAGACGAGATGTTTCCATGCAGACGTCATGTTTCCATGCAGACGTGACGTTTCCATGCAGATGTGACATTTCCATGCAGACGTCATGTTTCCATGCAGACATGACCTTTTCATACAGACGTGATGTTTCCATGGAGACGTGATGTTTCCATGGAGACGTGATGTTTCCATGGAGACGTGACGTTTCCATGCAGACGTGACGTTTTCATGCAGACGTGATGTTTCCATGCAGACGTGACGTCCCCGTGCAGACATGACGTCCCCGTGCAGACATGACGTCCCCGTGCAGACATGACGTCCCCGTGCAGACATGACGTCCCCGTGCAGACATGACGTCCCCGTGCAGACATGACGTCCCCATGCAGACATGACGTCACCATGCAGGATGACGTCACCATGCAGATGTGATGTTTCCATGCAGACGTGATGTTTCCATGCAGACGTGATGTTTCCATGCAGACGTGATGTTTCCATGGAGACGTGACGTTTCCATGGAGACGTGACGTTTCCATGGAGACGTGACGTTTCCATACAGACGTGACATCACAATGCAGACATTACGTTTCCATGCAGACGAGATGTTTCCATGGAGACGTGACGTTTCCATGCAGACGTGACGTTTCCATGCAGACGTGACGTTTCCATGCAGACGTGACGTTTCCATGCAGACGTGACGTTTCCATGGAGACGTGATGTTTCCATGGAGACGAGATGTTTCCATGGAGACGAGATGTTTCCATGGAGACGAGATGTTTCCATGCAGACGTCATGTTTCCATGCGGACGTGACGTTTCCATGCAGATGTGACATTTCCATGCAGACGTCATGTTTCCATGCAGACATGACCTTTTCATGCAGACGTGATGTTTCCATGGAGACGTGATGTTTCCATGGAGACGTGACGTTTCCATGCAGACGTGACGTTTTCATGCAGACGTGATGTTTCCATGCAGACATGACGTCACCATGCAGACATGACGTCCCCATGCAGACATGACGTCCCCATGCAGACATGACGTCCCCATGCAGACATGACGTCCCCATGCAGACATGAAGTCCCCATGCAGACATGACGTCCCCATGCAGACTTGACGTCCCCATGCAGACATGACGTCCCCATGCAGACATGACGTCACCATGCAGACATGACGTCACCATGCAGACATGAAGTCCCCATGCAGACGTGACGTCACCATGCAGACGTGACGTCCCCATGCAGACGTGACGTCCCCATGCAGACGTGACGTCACCATGCAGACGTGAAGTCCCCATGCAGACGTGACGTCACCATGCAGACGTGACGTCACCATGCAGACGTGACGTCACCATGCAGACGTGACGTCACCATGCAGACGTGACGTCACCATGCAGACGTGACGTCTCCATGCAGACGTGACGTCTCCATGCAGACGTGACGTCTCCATGCAGACGTGACGTTTCCATGCAGATGTGACATTTCCATGCAGACGTCATGTTTCCATGCAGACATGACCTTTTCATGCAGACGTGATGTTTCCATGGAGACGTGACGTTTCCATGCAGACGTGACGTTTCCATGCAGACGTGACGTTTTCATGCAGACGTGATGTTTCCCTGGAGACGAGATGTTTCCATGCAGACATGACATCACCATGCAGACTTGAGGTTTCCAACGTTTCCATGCAGACGTCATGTTTCCATGCAGACATGACCTTTTCATGCAGACGTGATGTTTCCATGTAGACGTGACCTTTCCATGCAGACGTGACGTTTTTGTGCAGACGTGACGTTTTCATGCAAACGTCATGTTTCCGTGCAGACGTGACGTTTTCAGCCTCAGCTGTCAGATTCTGAGGCTAAAATGATGTAAGATGATTGTATGAACAGATAAAGCTGCATAAAGAGCAACAGTGTAGAAATAACACACAGATCAGCAGTGACTAAGCCTTTTCTCATCTGCACAAACACACACACATACACACACACACACACTTTCCATGTTTCCACACGTCTTCCTGCTACTATTTACCTGCTATCCTCACTAAAGCACCTCCACCTCAGCTGCATCCCAAACGTCTTCTTGGCTTTATTCCAGCCATAGAGGATCATTATTTTCCTGCTTTTCTCATCACTTGTTGATCTTTGGCTGCTCCTGATTGGACGTTACCGTCAGTTTAAGCTCTCTGATTGGTGGAAAGTCTGACAGGAAGTGTCTTCATCATCATGTCCAGGTGAAAATAGAGGTCTCTTAGCAACATGGTGATGGTGTAAACACTATATTAGTTGGGTGGATCGTAAACCTGCTGGACAGGATAGAAATGCTGGAAAACTTCTCACAAAAGAAAACTGAAAATGTTAAAAAATAAAAATGAATGACCCAGGATGGACAGTTTATAGCTGGTCTGCCTTCCAGTGGATCATTTTTTACTGACTTGATGTCTCTGTTTCCGTCTCCAGCTGGGCTTTGCTGATCTGAACATTTCCGAGTTTGCTGGTTCTGGTTCCACCGTCCGCTGCTGTATCCTGGAGGGTTATGACACCAAACACACTCGACAGGACAACTCCATCCTGAAAGTATGACTAACATACACATAAATGCACACACACAGTAAAAATCAGCTGCATTTGGTAACGTGTCATTCCTCCAGGTAATAATCGGGATGACTCTTCTCTCTGGAGATCCCTGCTTTAAAACGTGAGTTCTTATAGTTCATAAAAATGTATTTATTTTGAGTAATCGGTTCATTTAAAAGAAAATATTTACAACCCTGATTCCAATAAGGTTTGGTTTCTGTGTAAAATGTCAATAAATCCAGAATTAAATTAATTCCAAATTTCATCAACCCACATTGTTTTCCCAGTAAAACAAAACCATCATTTTACAGAAAATATGAGCTGATGTAGCATCGTTAGAATCTCCCCTTCTTTTAACATCTGTCTGTCAGCCCGTCCCAAGCACACAGAGATTCCTTCTTCATATTTAATGAAATATGATTGTCTCAGACTGGTGAAGCTCTGTCCATCTTTCCATCTGAGAGACTCTGCCTCTCTGAAATGCTCCTTATGTAATCAGCTGTTGATGCTCATCCAGATGTTGTAGCAGATGCTTTCCAGCCGTTTGTTGCTCCTGTTCCAGCTGTTTGCAGATGTGTTGCTGCTTCAGATTCACAATCAGATGAATGTTTTCCATCAGATGAATCTGTTTGTTTATGTTCTACTGGGAATAAAATGTGGATCTAGGAGATATTAAAATCTTTTATTCTGTGTTTATTCACAATTTAAACTTTTTAGAATCAGACTAGTTTCTCTTTTTTTAACCCTTTCATAAATAAGTTAATAAAAAACTGCAACATTTTTTTAAATACAGTATTTTACCTCTACAGACATATGCAATGATATTTTCTTGTTTATTACTGATATTTAGACTTTATTATGATTTATTTTAATGTATTCTATATAATATTATAAAATAAAATATAATCATATTATGTAAATCATTTATAAATTATGTCTGTATCGTTTTCTTTCCCTGTTTATCACAAAGGCAAACCTGTGTAATTACATTATGTTTAATTATATCATATATTTATTTATTCTCCAGTGAGTGGAAACATATTGGATGACCCACTAACATCCCACTGGAGTGGTTTATTTACAAAAATACCATCTTCACTCATGAATCTGTAAGAAAACAGCATGTAAATAGGTGTCCACTACAGGGCCACTGTGCATGAAAGGGTTAATTTATATTTAGTTAATATATCTAATTATTTATAATCTAATTAATGTAACAATTAATTAGATTAATTATCTAATAATAATAATCTAATTATTAGGTAATTATTAATCTGTAAAAACGATCATCTGGGGAGACTGAAGCGGTTGTCGTCTCATTACACGTCAAACTAAACCAGAAAATGAAACGTAGTGGGATGACCTCCCAGTGACCCAGAAACGACTCTGACTTCACCTGCAGACCTGCGAGTACAGCCAAGTCCGTCTTCATCGGTGACGAGGACCCCAACCTGCAGCTGGACTGCAAGGGGGAGAGTACCGATGCCAGAGGACAGCCGCTCGGAGGCATCGCAGAGGAAGCCTGCACGCTCATACCCCGACAATCATCCGTTCGTAGTTCAGGTGGGTGCAGTGCACCGCTGTGCTCCTCATTCTACATGTGTAGTTAACAGATCCGTTAAGATCCAGGTTTTAGGAGGATGTCTTCACACCTGTCACCAAAGCTGCTCTTGTTCCTCATAGAGAAAATCCATCAGCAGTTAAATGTAGCTCAGTAGCAGGAACACGACTTCAGGGTTCAGTCAGGTCTTCGTGTGTGCTTACAGGACTCCCCGAGTCAGGAGAGAGCGTGTCCAGTCCAGACGAGGACTTTCGGTCCGGTCACGTCCGCAGCTCCAGCTACGCCAGCCAGCACAGCAAGATCTCCGGTCAGAAAGATGTTTCCACTCAGTTCTGCAGTTATACCCCGACATGAACACATAACATACCGCCTGATTCATGACCTTCACAGCTGGAAGGAAAACACACAGCTGTGGGCAGGGACCCCTAAAAACTGTCCCTAAACCCCCTGAAACGGTCTCCTGTTCAGGAGTTAACATGAATACGTGTGTACTGGAAGCCTGGAGAATCTTTTGGTCTTTTTACCAGTTGAAAATAACGTTTACCTTTTAGATAACCTGTAATTCTCCATGGAAACGATTATTCGGGAGCTTCAGGGTGCTGAGGCGGCTTCAGCTCCATCATCTACACTTTATAACATTCTGGCTCAGAGCTTTTCCTGAGGTCTGGAAGAATCTGACGTCTTCTTCTCCGCCCTCCAGGCTACAGCACCGGCCACTCTCGCTGCTCCAGCCTGACTGACCTCGGTCACCATAGAAACGCCTCCTCCAGCAGCGGCGCCTCCTGCGGCGGTGGCCACCCCTCGCAGCTACCTCCCTCCCACCTGACGGAGCCACACCGTCAGGTGAACCCCGCCAAGCCAGAGAGACCTCCTCCCCCCTCGGCAGCAGCTCTCAGCCGATCGTCCAGGTAAAATGGTGTTGTCGCGCAGGAACGCGCTGCCGCATGTTCCATCTCGCCGAGAGACGCGTCAGGACACAAAGGAACAGAGGAAAGCATT
Source organism: Telmatherina bonti (assembly GCF_933228915.1). NCBI lineage: Eukaryota > Metazoa > Chordata > Actinopteri > Atheriniformes > Telmatherinidae > Telmatherina > Telmatherina bonti. The sequence goes on from NC_136615.1 coordinate 34,776,205, forward strand.
TGTCTGAATCCCAGACATGAGCAGACGTGCATGCCTGGAATTCCTCAGGAAGAGGAGGAATGTGTGACGTGTTCAGCTGGAACTTTTTTTTTTTTTTTTAACATGAATCTAAAATGACATCAGAGTCAAAGCTCATCAAGTTGTTTCTTCATCGTCCAGACCTTCATGTCCACCTAAACCTGAATGCAGATGTTTAGTCAGTCTGTTTTTATCCTAGTTGGTTTCTGCAGCAGTCATACGGTTTCTCTCCAGATGTTTTTCTTCAGCTACGCTGCTGCGCCAGCTGTTGTGTGGAGCAGGGTTGTTATCGGTTCATATCCAAGCTGGACGAGATGTTGAACATCTAGGAGAAAAAATACTAGTTTAGTCAGAAGACTGTTATAAAAATCCTGAATAAATATAGATTTTATTGTAAAATGATGTAAAAACTCTTTAGTTCTGGTCAGATGTCTGCTGGGCTTTTATGTCGACATCAGCAGCATCAGTTTCACTGCCTCTCCAACTCACTGAGCACGTTATCAGGTCACCCTTTTGGCTTTTTCTGGAGAAGTTAGGTGACTTTGAACGCAGCATGGCTGTTGGTCTTTATTGGGATTTTCATCTCCAGCTGTGGAGCAGAAGGTCTGGTTGATGTGGGAGGAGAAGAGACAGACTGGTTGGAGATGATAGAGAGGCAGCATCATGCAAAGTGAAAGCTGTAACAGCCGAATGGCTTTGATAGAAATGGTGTCTGTTTGATAGAAATGGTGTCTGTGGCGTAATTCTCATCAACAGGAGGAAGAAGGATGCTGTGGAGAGGCAGACCAGCTGTGTGGACGACACCCGCATCGATGCCGATGACATTGTTGAGAAGATCGTGCAGAGCCAGAACTTCTCTGACAGCAGCAACAACGAAGGTTGGACAGCGTCGGTTTCCTGGTTTCAGGCTGAAGTCTGACTTTGTTTTGCAGCGCTAACTTCTCCTCCTGTCTAACTTCTCCTCCTGTCTGTAACTTCTCCTCCTGTCTGTAACTTCTCCTCCTGTCTGTAACTTCTCCTCCTGTCTGTAACTTCTCCTCATGTCTGTAACTTCTCCTCATGTCTGTAACGTCTCTTCATGTCTGTAACTTCTCCTCATGTCTGTAACTTCTCCTCATGTCTGTAACTTCTCCTCCTGTCTGTAACTTCTCCTCCTGTCTGTAACTTCTCCTCATGTCTGTAACTTCTCCTCCTGTCTGTAACTTCTCCTCCTGTCTGTAACTTCTCCTCATGTCTGTAACGTCTCTTCATGTCTGTAACTTCTCCTCATGTCTGTAACGTCTCCTCCTGTCTGTAACTTCTCATGTCTGTAACTTCTCCTCATGTCTGTAACGTCTCTTCATGTCTGTAACTTCTCCTCCTGTCTGTAACTTCTCCTCCTGTCTGTAACTTCTCCTCCTGTCTGTAACTTCTCCTCATGTCTGTAACTTCTCCTCATGTCTGTAACTTCTCCTCCTGTCTGTAACTTCTCCTCCTGTCTGTAACGTCTCTTCATGTCTGTAACGTCTCCTCATGTCTGTAACGTCTCCTCATGGTTGTAACTTCTCCTCATGTCTGTAACTTCTCCTCCTGTCTGTAACTTCTCCTCCTGTCTGTAACTTCTCCTCCTGTCTGTAACGTCTCCTCATGTCTGTAACGTCTCCTCATGTCTGTAACTTCTCCTCCTGTCTGTAACTTCTCCTCCTGTCTGTAACTTCTCCTCCTGTCTGTAACTTCTCCTCCTGTCTGTAACGTCTCCTCCTGTCTGTAACTTCTCCTCCTGTCTGTAACGTCTCCTCATGTCTGTAACTTCTCCTCATGTCTGTAACTTCTCCTCATGTCTGTAACTTCTCCTCCTGTCTAACTTCTCTCCTGTCTGTAACTTCTCCTCCTGTCTGTAACTTCTCCTCATGTCTGTAACTTCTCATGTCTCTAACTTCTCCTCCTGTCTGTAACTTCTCCTCATGTCTGTAACTTCTCCTCATGTCTGTAACTTCTCCTCCTGTCTAACTTCTCTCCTGTCTGTAACTTCTCCTCCTGTCTGTAACTTCTCCTCATGTCTGTAACTTCTCCTCCTGTCTGTAACTTCTCCTCCTGTCTGTAACTTCTCCTCATGTCTGTAACATCTCCTCATGTCTGTAACTTCTCCTCCTGTCTGTAACTTCTCCTCCTGTCTGTAACGTCTCCTCCTGTCTGTAACTTCTCCTCATGTCTGTAACTTCTCCTCCTGTCTGTAACTTCTCCTCCTGTCTGTAACTTCTCCTCCTGTCTGTAACTTCTCCTCATGTCTGTAACTTCTCCTCCTGTCTGTAACTTCTCCTCCTGTCTGTAACTTCTCATGTCTGTAACTTCTCCTCCTGTCTGTAACGTCTCCTCCTGTCTGTAACGTCTCCTCATGTCTGTAACTTCTCCTCATGTCTGTAACTTCTCCTCCTGTCTGTAACGTCTCCTCCTGTCTGTAACTTCTCCTCCTGTCTGTAACTTCTCCTCCTGTCTGTAACTTCTCCTCCTGTCTGTAACGTCTCTTCATGTCTGTAACTTCTCCTCCTGTCTAACTTCTCCTCCTGTCTAACTTCTCCTCCTGTCTGTAACTTCTCCTCCTGTCTGTAACTTCTCCTCCTGTCTGTAACTTCTCCTCCTGTCTGTAACGTCTCCTCCTGTCTGTAACTTCTCCTCCTGTCTAACTTCTCCTCCTGTCTGTAACTTCTCCTCATGTCTGTAACGTCTCCTCATGTCTGTAACTTCTCATGTCTGTAACTTCTCCTCCTGTCTGTAACGTCTCCTCCTGTCTGTAACGTCTCCTCATGTCTGTAACTTCTCATGTCTGTAACTTCTCCTCCTGTCTGTAACGTCTCCTCATGTCTGTAACTTCTCCTCATGTCTGTAACTTCTCCTCCTGTCTGTAACGTCTCCTCCTGTCTGTAACTTCTCCTCCTGTCTGTAACTTCTCATGTCTGTAACTTCTCCTCCTGTCTGTAACGTCTCCTCCTGTCTGTAACTTCTCCTCCTGTCTGTAACTTCTCCTCCTGTCTGTAACTTCTCCTCATGTCTGTAACTTCTCCTCATGTCTGTAACTTCTCCTCCTGTCTGTAACGTCTCCTCCTGTCTGTAACTTCTCCTCATGTCTGTAACTTCTCCTCCTGTCTGTAACTTCTCCTCATGTCTGTAACTTCTCCTCATGTCTGTAACTTCTCCTCCTGTCTGTAACTTCTCCTCATGTCTGTAACTTCTCCTCATGTCTGTAACTTCTCCTCATGTCTGTAACGTCTCCTCATGTCTGTAACTTCTCCTCCTGTCTCCCTGCAGACAGCAACCTGAGGCTGTTTGTCAGTAAAGACGGGACCACCGCCCTCAGCGGGGCCCAGCTCGCCAACAGGTACCTGCTGGTTCCCTCATGTCAGCCTCAGTTTGCCATTCCAGCTGAGATTTAAGTTTTCTTTTCTCTTTCCAGAGGAACTCCTGGGATTTTTGAGCCGGTGGTCATCGAGACTCACTGAGCTACATCCTCATTACCTGCTGGATGTTCCCGTGACATCCAATTCGCTCATGTTTGGAGATGTTAAACACAGGACTACTGTATTTTGGGTTTATCTCATTCTGTTAAGCTCTCCTTGTCCTTCACACGCTCCTAAACATCTGCAGCAGGGAAACCGGAGAGCTCGGCTAACAGGGTCATCATGACCACACAGATGCCAAAAAATCCCAAAACGAACTCATATCACATCTGAAATGAACAAAGGACCGCAGAGAAAACTGAGAAATCCCAGAGGGATTCAGACCCACCAGAGAGATCTGGACTGGTTTAGGCCCAGTTGGTTGTAATCTGTCCACAAAGTTCAGATTATGAGGAGATGGAAAGTCTGAGGTTAAGCTGGGAGCATTTGTCAGTTTTAACGGTTGAATACTTCTGTTGATATTTTAATTCACTCCAAATGTGTGTCAGTGTGTGGTGTGTGTACGGCCGGATGATGACGACGATGGACGGCCGGATATTCTTGTGAAAAAAGAGGAAAAATACTAAAAAGCGTCTTTCTCACCTGAAGATGAACAGAAACATTTTCAGTTGTTTTTCTCTTTTTTCTTTTTTGCGGTGCAGTCCTGTGCTGAGAATTCCCACAACTTTTTTCCTTCAGAACTGTCATTTAAACGTAGGAATGTCGTTGGGAATTTTACAGCGATCCTGGCTGAGTGTAGGAATGTCGTTGGGAATTTTACAGCGATCCTGGCTGAGTGTAGGAATGTCGTTGGGAATTTTACAGCGATCCTGGCTGAGTGTAGGAATGTCGTTGGGAATTTTACAGCGATCCTGGCTGAGTGTAGGAATGTCGTTGGGAATTTTACAGCGATCCTGGCTGAGTGTAGGAATGTCGTTGGGAATTTTACAGCGATCCTGGCTGAGTGTAGGAATGTCGTTGGGAATTTTACAGCGATCCTGGCTGAGTGTAGGAATGTCGTTGGGAATTTTACAGCGATCCTGGCTGAGTGTAGGAATGTTGTTGGGAATTTTACAGCGATCCTGGCTGAGTGCGGAACCAGTCTGAAACACACTTTCCTGGAACGTTCCCTGTAAAACCACTGCATTGTGGGAGCTGTAGTTCCACACTGAATTGGACTGGCTTCCTGATCATCTTACGCTACAGAAACTTGAAACCATTATGCAACATAGAGCTTTGTTCATTATTCACTTTCCAGGTCAGACGTTGATCTAGAACTGATGATGATGATGATGACCTTCATGAATGCAGACCAATAGAATCAGCTGCCTGAAGCTTTAAATACTTAGATTTAATTCTGTTTCATGACTCTGTTTATTAGATTATTTTGCACATGTTAACTGTCAGGAGGATCCTTCAAAACCACTAACAGAACATGGACTTCTAATCCGTCTTTTTAGTACTCCATTATTATTATTATCATTGTTGTTGTTATTATTGTTAATATTATTGTTATTATTAGATCTTTTACTTTCACAACTCTAGGTTCAGTAATGTGGTGTTGTATATATCTCATTCATGTCCTGCACTTACTCAGTATTTTTACTAAAATACTTTATTCAAGTGGACCCAAAACGGATATGGGATTTTTTAAATGATTTAAATTCTGATGCTGTTGGCCTGGCGATGGTGTCGACCGGTTGGCCTGGCAATGGTGTCGACCGGTTGGCCTGGCGATGGTGTCGACCGGTTGGCCTGGCGATGGTGTCGACCTGTTGGCCTGGCGATGGTGTCGACCGGTTGGCCTGGCGATGGTGTCGACTGGTTGGCACTGGCGATGGTGTCGACCTGTTGGCACTGGCGATGGTGTCGACCTGTTGGCCTGGCGATGGTGTCGACCTGTTGGCCTGGCGATGGTGTCGACCTGTTGGCCTGGCGATGGTGTCGACCTGTTGGCACTGGCGATGGCGTCGGCCTGTTGGCCTGGCAATGGTGTCTGCCTGTTGGCACTGGCAATGGTGTCTGCCTGTTGGCACTGGCGATGGTGTCGACCTGTTGGCCTGGCGATGGCGTAGACCTGTTGGCCTGGCGATGGCGTAGACCTGTTGGCCTGGCGATGGCGTAGACCTGTTGGCCTGGCGATGGCGTAGACCTGTTGGCCTGGCGATGGCGTAGACCTGTTGGCCTGGCGATGGTGTCTGCCTGTTGGCACTGGCGATGGTGTCGACCTGTTGGCCTGGCGATGGCGTAGACCTGTTGGCCTGGCGATGGTGTAGACCTGTTGGCCTGGCGATGGCGTAGACCTGTTGGCCTGGCGATGGCGTAGACCTGTTGGCCTGGCGATGGCGTAGACCTGTTGGCCTGGCGATGGCGTCGACCTGTTGGCACTGGCGATGGCGTCGACCTGTTGGCACTGGCGATGGTGTCGACCTGTTGGCACTGGCGATGGTGTCGACCTGTTGGCCTGGCGATGGCGTAGACCTGTTGGCCTGGCGATGGCATAGACCTGTTGGCCTGGCGATGGTGTCGACCTGTGGGCACTGGCGATGGTGTCGACCTGTTGGCCTGGCGATGGTGTCGACCTGTTGGCCTGGCGATGGTGTCGACCTGTTGGCCTGGCGATGGTGTCGACCTGTTGGCACTGGCGATGGTGTAGACCTGTTGGCCTGGCGATGGTGTAGACCTGTTGGCCTGGCGATGGCGTAGACCTGTTGGCCTGGCGATGGCGTCGACCTGTTGGCCTGGCGATGGCGTCGACCTGTTGGCCTGGCGATGGTGTCGACCTGTTGGCCTGGCGATGGTGTCGACCTGTTGGCCTGGCGATGGCGTAGACCTGTTGGCCTGGCGATGGCGTAGACCTGTTGGCCTGGCGATGGCGTAGACCTGTTGGCCTGGCGATGGCGTAGACCTGTTGGCCTGGCGATGGTGTCTGCCTGTTGGCCTGGCGATGGTGTAGACCTGTTGGCCTGGCGATGGTGTCGACCTGTTGGCACTGGCGATGGTGTCGACCTGTTGGCCTGGCGATGGTGTCGACCTGTTGGCCTGGCGATGGTGTCGACCTGTTGGCCTGGCGATGGTGTAGACCTGTTGGCCTGGTGATGGTGTAGACCTGTTGGCACTGGCGATGGCGTAGACCTGTTGGCACTGGCGATGGTGTCGACCTGTTGGCACTGGCGATGGTGTCGACCTGTTGGCACTGGCGATGGTGTCGACCTGTTGGCCTGGCGATGGTGTAGACCTGTCTTAAAAGTTCATCCTTAATGAACATAAATGTGTAAAGAGAAACTTTGTCTACTTAAACGTGGAAACGCAGTCAAGCTCACATCTGCTTTCTGTTTCTGGACCAGCAGGCTGGTCTGTATATCGGTACGCTGGATTTGATTTGATGAACTGGGACCAGTAGAAAAATACACAGCAAAATCTGTCTGCTGCTGGGATTTTGTGGCGCTTTGACCTTTTTCATGCAGTAAACATATTTCTACATTTATTAACTAAAATGACAGAAACGTCATTACAAGTGGGAAAATCTTATTTCTGTCTGGTGTGGATTTTATCTGGGTTTGGTAAACACTGCAGAAACCTCTGTGCTATTTTCACTTCTATTTCATTTTAATCTTGTCACTGTATGAATAGCAAAGTGTTTATGATATTCATATGATACGAATCAATTTGGGGAAATTTGGGGTTTATTTTTGGTAGATTGGTTTTCTTATAAATTTAATGTGAATTAATTTTTCTTTTAAAGAATTGTGACTATTTTCACTTCTTAAAATGTCAGCAAATTATTATTAAAGTTATCTTAAATATCTTAAAGTTTAAAATATATGTCAAGTTTAATAAATACATATAAATAAAAGCCTGCTTATTCTCCTGTCGTGGTTTTATTTATCATGGAGGTTTGCAAAATGTCCAACATCTAAACAAATAACAGGTAAAGAAATAAAACTATAATATTATTGTTGCTGATAACAATTTATCATGTGTTCCAATAAATAACTATGTTTTTTAACCTGCATTTGAAACTACTGAGAGTTTCAGCAGACTTGCAGTTTTCTGGTTGTTTTTTTCTGTGGGAACAGATCAGGTTCATTTGCTTCATAACCAACCAGATCCTGAATGCATTTTCTGCTTAAACAAATTAAGCTAAGCTAACAACAAAGTCAGTCAGTAAATGTCTAAGAACTGGACTCTTATGATCCAGGTTCTTAATCTTAGAGAAAACCTGCAGCTGTCTGATGGACTTAAGAAGACCTGTAAGGACAGTTTTACAGTAGTCTAAATAAGAGTATTTGTGTATGTATTTTAAAATTAATGTCTTCGTAAGTTACTGACTTTGAGGTTTTCATCTGATGTAAAACATAACAATGTTACGCTGTCTCATAATGTAACTGGAAAAGCAGCACAGACTTCCACCAATCAGTTCATTTCCACCATTAGTTATTTCCAGCCGACGTTCTAGTCCTGCAGCCATTTTATACAGACACATTATCAGATTCCAGATACACTGATAATAAACCCACAGTGTCTTGGCTATATTGTGGTCCTTGTTTATATTGTAATTTGTTCTCTTGCAATATAAAAATTCCAAAGATCCTTAGTTGTTCCTGAATGGTCGTATCCAGAAATGCATATATACTGAAAATGGCTTTATCTCACAATCAGGAAGAATCCTTCACAACCAAGGCCGGATTATCCAATGGGCATTATAGTCACGAGCACATGTTGGGCTCATGTAGGGCAAACACCAGCAGTTTGGACATGAAACAAAATGTACATAAAAGTTAGACAGTTACACAACAGTGTCTAGTGTATTGTATAGTGTACAGTGTATAGTCTATTGTAGTGGCTATTGGTACCACTGACTGAGAGATGTTAGAAATGTTGTTTCACGGTGTATCGTTCACAATTTTCACAGTGTTAGTGTGGGTAAGAGGGGCCCCTGGAACACTCTGGGCCCAGAGGCCTGTGCACTTTTAATCCGGCCCTGCTCACAACATTCATGGATCCAAATGTTGATCGGGATTAATCCCGTCATTTTACAGAATCTCAGTTAGACCAAGACCCCTTCCCAGAGAGAAAAGAAATAATGAAAATCCGTCTATAAGTTTTTTCGTAAAGTTTGATACAGACTGACAGAACTGGTGGCAGAGACCATAGACATCATATATACATAGACCCGCATCGTATCACGCTGTCCATATGAGCTGATGTCTCATCGCCGCCATCTTGGATGGGTCTCCCATGCGCCTCCAATGCATTTATTCGTAAGGTGTGGGTCCAACCAATGGCGTAATTTTCACGGGGGATAGGGGGGTTGTAACCCCCGCAAAAATCACATCCAGCCAAATTATACCCCCCCCCCCCCCCCCCCCCCCAAATATAACATAGCGATTCTATCGGCGCCGATAGAAAATTACTCCCGCGATTCAAACTAGCGTAACTTCGCAACCATTTACGCTATCAACGTAGTTCCAATGTATTCTGAAAGCTGAGAAACGTAGCTTTCCGTTGATATGTGACACGTTATGGTTTTCGCGGGGGTGGGAACGAGAGGGCGGGGTAAAGTGAGCAACCGCGGGAAGCAGCAGCGGAGACTGAGTGAACATCTGTAGCATCGTAGTCGTGATTTGGCGGATATTAGCGGGTTCTTTGTGGTGTTTTTGTCCATATACCTCCTGTAAATAATATTTTGTAATCAGAAATAATTAGATTAGTATAGATTTTGGTCGTTTTTATGGTGTTTTTTTTTCTCTGTTTTTGTTTAATTCATATTTTTCTTCACCATTCCATGTTTCTTGCTAACTTTCATCTTTTTGCCATTGTTCCTGTTTTGATACAGACCTGATCATTAGTAATCACAGTGACATTTTGTAAATAATTTTGTAAATAATGGAGATAATCTGAGGAGATTGAAAGAGAGAGGAAAGTGCCGGTGAGATTTCTGGAGGATGGACAGGAGGAGTCTGGTGCAGCATCTCTACCACAGGAAGTAATACAGATAGTATGCACTGAAGATTCCCAGGTTTATTACAGCAATGTGTTTTCAATTTCTAGTCCATGTTTTTATTGGAAGTTTTTTTTTTTGTTTTGTTTGTTTTGTTTTTTTCCCTTTATAGTTGACATAAGCACAAAATCAGCTGAGTGGAAGCTGCCATGGCCTTGCTAGCTAGTGGCTAATTACAGCAGGACGTACCAGTCATTACTTTGTCATTGTGACATAAATGGTCAAGTACACAGCTGCAATATTGTCAAGTAAATCACAGTAAAAGTACCACAATGCATTTCTTATACAGACCCACCAAATTACCTGGACTGGTTTTGCAAATGTGAATAATTAAACCAGTGAAAAAACAGGCAAAGAGTGCAACTCCCCCAACGGCAAACCCAAAGTTACGCCCTAGGGTCCAACCACAACAATAATTTCACCATTTTTTACCTGATTTTTCTCACAGTTTTAGTATTAGTATTATTTATTTCTCACATGGTCATACAATAGGTAAAACAAGACTTTACAAAAAAAAAAAAAAAGGTTTGGTTTGTTACAAAGGGCAGAGATATTGTTATGATACAGATCACTGTAAAACATTAAAAACTACGTGCTTTTATGCTAAAAAATATATTTATAATGCTATTTGACTAAGACATAAGGTAGCTGCGGTGTAAATAAATGTATAAATGAAATTGATACGAACATATTTGATTGTTTATTGATGCATTTGGATGTATCTATATTTGTCTGGTTAAATTATTATTCAACCCTGTAAAATGTAAACCTCCACCAAGGCCTTTAAAGTTCCTGGATCCAAACAGTGATCCGGATCACCACCAAAAGTACATCAGTTCTTCCATTTCACGTTTCTAACAAGTCCTGGAAATTTCATAAAAATTCATCCATAACTTTTTAAGTTATCTTAAACACAAACAGACAAACAGATAAAGCCGCTAAAAACATAACCTCCTTGGTGGAGGTAATTATGCTACCATGTAAAACTGTCTTTGTGAAGCATCAATATCATATTTTTCTATAAACACTTCATAGAAGTAAAATTTATCATTTGCATTTAGATTATTCACCGTCTTAACATTATTTATAAATCAGTTATGTAGAAAAAATGTTTTGTTTGTGTGTAATATATACGCGTTGTTCCACAGAAAACATTTTTGTGGGGAAACTACGTTGAATCTGCAGCAAGACTCGAACGCTGAGACCCATCCAATATGGCGGCGACGCTGGTTCAGTCTGCAGCGCTGAATGGGCTCTATGTGTGTTATGTCTAAGGCGATGAGGCGGTGATTTGCAGTTCCATTATCCGCCGCCAGGAGGCGCCTGAGCTCAACAGGAGACTTTGCTCTGCCGGATTTAATCTGAAGAAGAAGAAATAAAGGCAACGACACAAATATCTCGCTGCTAAACATGGTAAGAAATAACTAATAATTCTAGCACAGATTAAACATTGCTGGTTTTTTTTTGTGGTTTTTTTAAATAATGAACTAATAGTTTCATATTTGAATGATTTGAGACGGAAGATTAATCTAGTCTCTGAGATAATCTAGTCGGATTAGTTTAGCTGGTTAGAGAAACATTTACTGTCAGATTGGAGCCTGAAATCTGCGTTTCAGAAATGTGTTCTTAGAACTGGTTCCAGTTTGGTTTGCACGTCCATAATATCCCACTACATGAAGACACACATGCAACGTGAAACTGCTTGGTTTAAAGACTTTTCTAAGGTGTATTTTAAGTCTGAAAATGTGTCGGTTGTTTCTCCAGCTGGGGGGTAAACAGTGATCACATCTGACCCTTCAGATGATCTACAGACGGTTTCCTGCATTTCTACCCCATCCAGGAGTTTTACAATCAATATAAGGCTTATTCAGAAACTCTTTCTGGTAAATTCACAATGAGCCACGATAACAACGACATATTTCACACAATTTCATCAAGAAGCAGAAAAATAATGATCCTCTATGGCTGGAATAAAGCCAAGAAGACGTTTGGGATGCAGCTGAGGTGGAGGTGCTGCAGTGAGGACAGCAGGTAGAGAGTAGCAGGAAGACGTGTGGAAACATGGAAACTGTGTGTTCTACACACAGTTTCCATGTTTCCACTTTCTGCTCTTTCTGCTGCTTTATCTGTTCATACATTCATTTTACATCATTTTAGCCTCAGAATCTGACAGCTGAAGCTGAAAACATCACATCGCGTCTGCAGGCTGACTGGGATGAACAGAGTTCTGCCTTCTTATGTTTTACATCAGTGGTGTCCAAAGTCGGTCCTCGAGGGTCGCTATCCTGCAGCTTTTCCACATATTCCTGCTCCAACACACCTGGCTTCCTTTAAATGGACCAAACAATGAAGTTGTGCTCTACTGGTTAATTTGTGCTCTACTGGTTAATTTGAGTTCTACTGGTTAATTGGAGTTCCACTGGTTAATTGGAGTTCTACTGGTTAGTTTGAGTTCTACTGGTTAATTTGAGTTCTACTGGTTAATTTGTGCTCTACTGGTTAATTGGAGTTCTACTGGTTAATTTGTGCTCTACTGGTTAATTTGTGCTCTACTGGTTAATTGGAGTTCTACTGGTTAATTTGTGCTCTACTGGTTAATTGGAGTTCTACTGGTTAATTTGTGCTCTACTGGTTAATTGGAGTTCCACTGGTTAATTTGTGTTCTACTGGTTAATTTGAGTTCTACTGGTTAATTGGAGTTCCACTGGTTAATTTGTGTTCTACTGGTTAATTGGAGTTCTACTGGTTAATTGGAGTTCCACTGGTTAATTTGTGCTCTACTGGTTAATTGGAGTTCTACTGGTTAGTTTGAGTTCTACTGGTTAATTTGAGTTCTACTGGTTAATTTGTGCTCTACTGGTTAATTGGAGTTCTACTGGTTAGTTTGAGTTCTACTGGTTAATTGGAGTTCTACTGGTTAATTGGAGTTCTACTGGTTAATTTGAGTTCTACTGGTTAGTTTGAGTTCTACTGGTTAATTGGAGTTCTACTGGTTAGTTTGAGTTCTACTGGTTAGTTTGAGTTCTACTGGTTAATTGGAGTTCTACTGGTTAGTTTGAGTTCTACTGGTTAGTTTGAGTTCTACTGGTTAGTTTGAGTCAGGTGTTTGTGAGCATGGATGCGTGGAAAGCCTGCAGGAATCTGGCCCTGCCGGACCGGAGTTGGACACCCCTGTTTTAGATAAAATCAGAAAAAGCAGAAAGTGGCCGACTTTTCAGCGTTAAAGGGAAACCGTGAAGCTCTGCAGCTTAAACGGTGAACGGGTCTAAACATGACGGGAAACAGGGGCAACATGAATAGATTTATGTTTGCTTTTTGTCCTTGTAATCCAGGTGCATAAAGCAGAAGTCCTGCCGTGTGTTTGGATCTACCTGTGCATTTAGAACAGGTGTTGTTACTAAATACATAACGATAATCCATCATAGAATTTTAGTCATTTTTATTGTTTTTATTGATCTTTTTACGTGTCTTCTTGGGCGTTATAGCAGCAGAATGATGATCTGGCTGCTGGGTTGTTTACTTCTGACTGAAATCAAGAAAAATGACGAGCAAAACAAAAAAGTTTTATACATTTTTTTTGGTTTTTAATCTACAAAAATCAGCAAAATTAAAGAATTGTGAGAATCACAATTTAAATCAAATTGGCACTCAAAAAAATCAGAATCAAAAGCGTATCGTCACAGCCCTAGTTGGAACAGCTGCAGGACTGGACTTTTACCTCATGCTACCTGGATTCTACACCTGCCTGGCGGGACTCCAGACTGTGTTCATGTTTTCAGCATTAACAGCCTCCATCCTTCCTGTTTTAGGCTACCGGAGTGGATCAAGTGGTCGGGATGAGTCTGGTGGTTTTCAGCCTCCTGCTGTTTACGTACTACTCGCTCTGGGTCGTCATACTGGTACCTCGCCGGTCCTTCTCTCACCTCGCTTCATTCATCAAATTCTGACTTCTTAACTGGACGTTCAGTGAACACGAATGTTTTTCTTCCTCTCCAGCCGTTTGTGGACAGAAATCACACGCTGCACAGGTTCTTCCTTCCCCGGGAGTACTCTGTCATCCTGCCTGGCGTCGCCGCCGTCGTACTGCTGCTTTGTCTCGGTGAGTTTGCTGCCGGCGCCAGACTGAATGTCGCCGGGCGTCGCCGAGCGTCGCCGGGCGTCGCTGGGCGTCGCCGGGCATCGCCGGGCATCGCCGGGCGTCGCCGGGCGTCGCCGGGCGTCGCTGCAAGCCGTAGAAACTCGTTCAGCGAGGTGTGAGACGGCGCCTCGTTTCCGCTTCACGCCGTCTGCTTCTCGTCCTCTCCACAGGGGCCTTCACCGCTGTCGTCGTCTGGAGGAGTCGCAAGCCGAAGAAGGTGGACTGATCTGTGGCTGCTGTGGATTTCTCTGCCCCCCCCCACACCCCCCACTGTCTGACACGAAGCTGGATTCAACGGAGCTGAAAGAAACGTGTTGAATCTGCAAACAGACACGTTCTCGTGTCAGACGACCCAGTAGACGGTTTCCATGGTGATTTAGCGTGTTGAGATGGAGCTCCCACTGTGCCGGTTTTCTGATTCTTCATCTGGCCCAGTTTAGATCCTCATTGGGACATTTTGCAGCAGCTTAAAGGGGGAGAAGACCCCGACAGCCCCCAGCAGAGACCCTCTGGGTCCAGCAGAGACCTCCTGGTCCAGCAGAGACCTCTGGGTCCAGCAGAGACCCTCTGGATGGATGAAGCTGCTGTCAGAAGGATGGAGACGGTTTGACGCCATGCTGGGGGTGCGGCGGTCCGCTTGCTGCAGTGGTCCGGTCTGTCTAATAAAATGTTTTCTTCATGTTGTGTCGCGTTGTTGAGGAAAACCCTCGTATTAGTTTATCTGTTCCTGAATCATCTGGTTCTGCACGTCTGGCTTGAAACAGACTTCTGACCCGGGGTCCGGAACCGACCCACCATCTCTGTATTACAGTGTGAGTCAGGTCAGGATCGCTGCATACATGTGGAAATGAACACGCATGAACTTATAGATGTGGAAAAGCAAAATACTTCCAGCTGCCGGAGGTTCAGTATTTGGTGATGTTGTAGATCCGTTATTAAAATGAGGAAATATGTCAAAAATATGTGAAGAATAATGAATATAAATTTAAATATTTAAAGTATTTTCTGAAGTTTAACAC
>NC_136615.1:34795796-35013296 GCF_933228915.1 Telmatherina bonti
ATTTCCGGTAGTCTGAACTGCGCACTCGACGTGCTTCTGATCAGTGTGTGTGTGTGTGTGTGTGTGTGTGTGTGTGTGTGTGTGTGTGTGTGAGTGTGTGTGTGTGTGACTGCAGGGTGAGTCAGGGCTCCGCGCGGTGTCGGCGCGCGGTCAGTCTGCAGGCATGTGACAGGCACGGAGACCCACGGACAGACCGAACACCAGCTGCGTCCACGCGCCACTTTCAGGTAAGTCAGCTGCTTTAACGTGGACGTGACGGCTGAACACGCCGACCAATCAGCTGCTCCAGGTTACTGCTTTCATTCATTGATTAGTTCAGTCTATCGATCCGAATCATTTCATCTAAAGACTGATCGATCTGCTGCTTTCATCTTCTGTCATCATGTCGGTTCAGGGATCAATAATCTGATGTGATCAGAAATAACCTCCATCATGTACAGTTTGTGTTCACTTTTCTGTTGCGTTCAGGTTCCATGCGTTGGTCCGTTCAGCTCACCATCACTCCCAGTAGCTCACCATCACTCCCAGTGATGGGACCATCACTCCCAGTAGCTCACCATCACTCCCAGTAGCTCACCATCACTCCCAGTGATGGGACCATCACTCCCAGTAGCTCACCATCAGTCCCAGTAGCTCACCATCACTCCCAGTGATGGGACCATCACTCCCAGTAGCTCACCATCAGTCCCAGTAGCTCACCATCAGTCCCAGTGATGGGACCATCACTCCCAGTAGCTCACCATCAGTCCCAGTGATGGGACCATCAGTCCCAGTAGCTCACCATCAGTCCCAGTGATGGGACCATCACTCCCAGTAGCTCACCATCAGTCCCAGTGATGGGACCATCAGTCCCAGTGATGGGACCATCAGTCCCAGTAGCTCACCATCAGTCCCAGTGATGGGACCATCACTCCCAGTAGCTCACCATCACTCCCAGTGATGGGACCATCACTCCCAGTAGCTCACCATCAGTCCCAGTGATGGGACCATCACTCCCAGTAGCTCACCATCAGTCCCAGTAGCTCACCATCAGTCCCAGTGATGGGACCATCACTCCCAGTAGCTCACCATCAGTCCCAGTAGCTCACCATCAGTCCCAGTGATGGGACCATCACTCCCAGTAGCTCACCATCAGTCCCAGTAGCTCACCATCAGTCCCAGTGATGGGACCATCACTCCCAGTAGCTCACCATCAGTCCCAGTGATGGGACCATCACTCCCAGTAGCTCACCATCAGTCCCAGTAGCTCACCATCAGTCCCAGTGATGGGACCATCAGTCCCAGTAGCTCACCATCAGTCCCAGTGATGGGACCATCACTCCCAGTAGCTCACCATCAGTCCCAGTGATGGGACCATCACTCCCAGTGATGGGACCATCACTCCCAGTAGCTCACCATCAGTCCCAGTGATGGGATCATCACTCCCAGTAGCTCACCATCAGTCCCAGTGATGGGACCATCACTCCCAGTGATGGGACCATCACTCCCAGTAGCTCACCATCAGTCCCAGTGATGGGACCATCACTCCCAGTAGCTCACCATCACTCCCAGTGATGGGACCATAACTCCCAGTAGCTCATCATCAGTCCCAGTAGCTCACCATCACTCCCAGTGATGGGACCATCAGTCCCAGTAGCTCACCATCAGTCCCAGTAGCTCACCTGTACCTGTCTCTATGTGAAGAAGACGTGCAGGAGGTCAGACAAACTGTCGTCCAGCTCAGCAAACAGCAGAAAACAGGCTTCATGGAGTGTTACAACATCCAGATCAATACTTTCTCCACGTCAGAGTTTGTGCTGATTTTTATTCATAATTTCTTAAAACTTTTTTTTTTATTACATCCGCTTATTCTAAATAACATACTTTTTTTATTTTAATTTTTTTTTAAATTTTATTTTATTTTATTTTATTTCATTTCATTTCATTTAGTTTGACATAATTTAATTCAATTTTATTTTATTTTATTTTAATATTTAATTTAATTTAATTTAATTTAATTTAGTTTAACATAATTTAATTTAATTTTGTATTATTTTATTTTAATATTTTTTTAATTTTATTTTATTTGTTTTGGGGGGGGTTCTGGCAGAACCTTGGTCTGAGGTATGAGCAGTAATATTTGCAGTGGTTTTATTTCAGGATTCTGGTGGTTTGCCTCGTGTTTGCTGGCTGGTCGTACTTCCTGTTTTATTTTGGAAGTTTAATCCGGTTCCGGTTCTCTTCCGGTTTCTTTGCTGATTGCATCACTTTGTTTTCAGACTCTTTGGCTTTAAGTTGACTGTTATTGGACCATTTTAGCCAATTTTTCCAGAAGAGTTTTGCTCTTAAACTTTCTTAAAGTGGTGAAACTGGTTTGTGCTCCAGCCGCAGCTCAGACCAGTAAAACCAGTCAGAACCCAGTGTGAGGTGTAAGCTGCATCCTTCAGAGCAGAAAGTAAATGTCTGGACTTGGACAGCATGCCAGTCTGTCTGGTTGTCTTCCAACAGGAAAACATGCATAATTAACCCCTTCATGCCCATTATGACCAGTTTGTGCCAAACCATTTTCAGCCTTTTTTTTTTTTTTTTTTTTTTTTTTTTAGTTTTATTTATTTTTCTTTATAATCTTTATTTTTCATTCTTTTATTTATATTGTTTAATGAATCAGTTTTATAATTAGTTGTATTTTATTGTCTTTTTTTTGTTATTTTTCCTGCATTTGTTTTCTTTTAACATCATTTGAGGCAACTTCGGGTGTGGAAAAGACCTCGCGCTCCACTTCCTTCAGGTGGGAAAGAATCTGTGAGGTGAAGACGAGGAAAAACCGCTTTATCCTGCCAGTCTGCAGGTTTTACTGAGACTCTGCTCAGGTCATGTGAGGCGGATGAGCTCAGTGCACGAGCACAACGTCAGCATTGTTGTGAATCACTGTCATCATCCTGGAGGAGTGAAGCTTTCCTGCTGCTGCTCAGCCGATGATTTTCTGTGGTTTGCAGTGAAACGTAGACAACCTGCTCTGGACGAGCTTTCCTGCAGACTTCCCATCATAGTGAAAGTAAACCAGCATCATGATGCTGAAGGTAAATGACCTCAAGCCCAGAGAATATTCCTGTTTTCAACCCTGGTTGTGGCAGCCGGCCGGCTGCATTTAGAGCAGAATGTTTCTGGTCTTCGTTGGGAGAGGAGAGTTCCTTCAGGGGAACTTTAGAGATCTTAGACTGGGTAGTTGCTGAATATCCATTACATTTCTGTCCTGGTCGCCTCTCCATCTCAGGGTCGCGTCAAACCTGGAGCCCGTTCCAGAAGTTAGCAGGCGAGACCCTGGACAGGTCGCCAGCCCACCGCAGAGAGACAAGCGACCACAGACACACTCCTACGGAGAATCTAGAGCAGCTGCATGTCTGTGGACATGAGGGAAGGGGGAGTAACATAAACACAGGGAGAACATGCAAACCCCACCCAGAAAGGCCACTGTTCGAATCCCCCCAGGAGGCTCGGGGTGTGGAGCCGACCACCACACCACTGCTGCTGGGTATACACCATGCAAACACAGATCTGCACATTCTGTTTGTTTGGTAGAGAAAACATCCCGTCAGTCGAAAGGAAAACACAGGATTCTCTGAGGAGAGAGTTTATAACCAGAAAAACATGAATCTAGCTTTGACTTCCAGCTGTCCTTCAGCTGAACAGCTGATGTCTGACACGTAAATAAAACTGGTGCTGCAGGAAAAACAGACAGAAGCTTCTACAGACCCCAGGCGACAGAAGGCAGGGACCTCATGGTTCCATGCAGGAACGTGTCCATCATTAAATCAACTCTTCCCAGAGCTGGAAGTCTGGCCAGATTCAGACTGAATTCCAGTTTATGAACATTTCTTTTCACTCTGTGCTACAAAGGTTCTCCTGCAGGAGGTGAAACATATCAGGTGGTAAGTCCTGCTTTACAGGCGCCACCATCACACCTCGCTTCTCTTTCTGCAAGCAAAGAATTCCCACCAGGATGATTTAAGCTGTTAGTTTGGAGGGAAAAAGGAAAACAAAGCAACAAACGCTGCAACACGCATGTTGTTTGACTTTGTTTTCCTTCCTGACATGATCCCACGTGGAAAGTCACATAATGAGGATCTTCATCTCTGTCCCGCTCCAGTTCTCCATCCTCTTCCTCCCCACATGGATTAGCTTCTCTGATTTGTTGCTACTTATTTCTGTCTCCATGCAGACATCTATAATAAAGATGCAGATCAGGTCAGACTCCATCGTTTTAACGACTCCTGGCCATGTGACCTTGCGCCCGGTCGAACTGGTCCACATGGTTCTCTGTAACGCAGAACGCATAATAAAAAAGATAAAAATCAAACCTTCGACACAAATCCTGCTTCATTTTCATCCAGCATCCAGTTTCAAACCACTTCTTCATGTTTCAGGGACCACAGCTTGCAGAGATGGAATCATGTCCTCCAGGGATCCCCGCTGTCCTGCAGGGTTTCCAGGTGTTCCTGCTGGAAACACACCTGACTCAGACTCAGACCAGTTCTGCACATGTCTGGTAAATACACAGGTGTGTTGCAGCAGGGACACTTAGAAACCCTGCAGGACAGCGGTCCTCGAGGACCCGGGTTGGGGATCCCTGGTGTACTCCATCTGCCGGTTACATGACATCATTTTTACAGCTTCTGTTTCCCTGAACTGCTGACTGCATAAAGTTTTTTTTAGATTTTTACTCAGCAGTGCTTCTGCCAGAAGCCGAACTTCCTTCTGTTGTCAGTCACTGAAGAACAGTCATCCAATCAGTCATCCAATCAGTCATCCAGTCAATCATCCAATCAGTCATCCAATCAGACATCCAATCAGTCATCCAATCAGTCATCCAATCAGTCATCCAATCAGACATCCAATCAGTCATCCAATCAGTCATCCAATCAGACATCCAATCAGTCATCCAATCAGTCATCCAATCAGTCATCCAATCAGACATCCAATCAGTCATCCAATCAATCATCCAATCAGTCATCCAATCAGACATCCAATCAGTCATCCAATCAATCATCCAATCAGACATCCAATCAGACATCCAATCAGTCATCCAATCAGTCATCCAATCAGTCATCCAATCAGACATCCAATCAGTCATCCAATCAGTCATCCAATCAGTCATCCAATCAGACATCCAATCAGACATCCAATCAGTCATCCAATCAGACATCCAATCAGTCATCCAATCAGTCATCCAATCAGTCATCCAATCAGACATCCAATCAGACATCCAATCAGTCATCTAATCAGTCATCCAATCAGACATCCAATCAGACATCCAATCAGACATCCAATCAGTCATCCAATCAGTCATCCAATCAGTCATCCAATCAGACATCCAATCAGACATCCAATCAGTCATCCAATCAGTCATCCAATCAGACATCTAATCAGTCATCCAATCAGTCATCCAATCAGACATCCAATCAGACATCCAATCAGTCATCCAATCAGTCATCCAATCAGACATCCAATCAGACATCCAATCAGTCATCCAATCAGACATCCAATCAGACATCCAATCAGTCATCCAATCAGACATCCAATCAGTCATCCAATCAGTCATCCAATCAGACATCCAATCAGACATCCAATCAGTCATCCAATCAGTCATCCAATCAGACATCCAATCAGTCATCCAATCAATCATCCAATCAGACATCCAATCAGACATCCAATCAGTCATCCAATCAATCATCCAATCAGACATCCAATCAGTCATCCAATCAGTCATCCAATCAGACATCCAATAAGACATCCAATCAGACATCCAATCAGACATCCAATCAGACATCCAATCAGTCATCCAATCAGACATCCAATCAGTCATCCAATCAGTCATCCAATCAGACATCCAATCAGTCATCCAATCAGTCATCCAATCAGACATCCAATCAGTCATCCAATCAGTCATCCAATCAGACATCCAATCAGTCATTCAATCAGACATCCAATCAGACATCCAATCAGTCATCCAATCAGACATCCAATCAGTCATCCAATCAGTCATCCAATCAGACATCCAATCAGACATCCAATCAGTCATCCAATCAGTCATCCAATCAGACATCCAATCAGTCATCCAATCAATCATCCAATCAGACATCCAATCAGACATCCAATCAGTCATCCAATCAATCATCCAATCAGTCATCCAATCAGACATCCAATCAGTCATCCAATCAGTCATCCAATCAGACATCCAATCAGTCATCCAATCAATCATCCAATCAGACATCCAATCAGACATCCAATCAGTCATCCAATCAATCATCCAATCAGACATCCAATCAGTCATCCAATCAGTCATCCAATCAGTCATCCAGCCTCCGTTTCAGCTGCAAAATAATGATGAATGAATAAAGTTTCAGCTTCTGGTTTACAAAACAACAAGTCAAACGGCTCCCGTCTACCTTCATTCCTTCATCCAGACCTACACTCCCTCTCCACAGCTACGTTCCACCAGTGAAAGACGCCTCGTGTTACCATGACAACGTGGGACTAAATCACCAGCCAGACTCTTTTCCTCTGTTGTTCCACGATGGTGGAATGATCTCCCAAACTCTGTCCGCTCTGCAGAGTCCCTGTCTACTTTTAAGAGCAAGCTGAAGACTCAGCTCTTCAAGGAGAACTTCAACACTTAGTTTAGTTGTATTTGTTGGAAAGTTGGAGAACTTTGCCCAGTTCTCAGCAACAAACATGATGGTATTAAATCTTTGTATTTTAACAAAGGTAATATGGTGGGATGGGGGGAAAAAAAGCCTGTAGCACTTCCTGTAAGGACTTGCGTCCAACTGGACTCCAGCAGTCCACCAGCACCTTCCTACGATTCCTCTTCTGTTTGATTTCATGCTTCACTCTCATATGGAGTCGGATTGGATGAAAGCGTCTGCTACGTGACTGTAGAATAGAAAAGAATAGAATAGAATAGAACATGCCGTCAGGTGGAACTAGGTGTGTGAGTGAGTGTTTTAATGGATTATCTACATGACTCATACACACAACAACCAGGCTGTTGTTCCAGACGTCCGTGTTGTAGCCATGTTGGAACATTTTCACATGACAGTTTCATGCATTGAGAATAAAAAGTCCAGTGATGACCAATCACCATCGTCCCTTCTAGAAATGACGTTTAACCAGTTTGGCTCGTCAGGGTTTATCTGAACAGCACAGATTAACAACAGGGAGCTTCACAACGCCCTACAGAGACATTAAAACATTACAAAATAAAATGCATCGTTTAAAATGAAAGATAGAAAATAAAAGACATTAAAAACATGATCATGTTTAAGAAACAGCTTAAAGGAAACAGCAGATGTGGACTTTTAAATAAGTGAAGTGCAGCAGAGAACAGGAGGGTCGTTAACTGGATGTTTCAGCTGATCTGAGGCTTGCTGGGAGTTTTTCCAGACATGTGGAACATAGAAGCTGAATGCAGATTCTCCAGGTCTGGTTCTGACTCTGGGAACTGATAAAAGATCGGATCCAGATGACCTGAGGGGTCTGATGGGTTCATACAGGGTTCCGGACCAATTAGAGCTTATATATAATAAGCTTATATTAGAATAATATCTCCCCATTCCCACCAGAGGTGGCGCTGCACTAGTATTTAGCAGAAGAGAGGACAAGACCGGCGTGAAGAAGAAAACTCTGTTTCCTCCTCCTGCCAGTTAAACATGGAGACCAAACTATGGCTGTTTTGGGTTTTTATTGTGTCTTATGCAAGTATACTGCAGAAATCCACTGCAACAATGGATGCAGTATGAACACCAGACGAGGCAGAGGACCCTTAACGCCATCGCTATGGATTTACCCACAATGCAATGCTACGCCACATGCAGGAAGGGACTTGTTTTGTAGTCCGCTTCCTGTATTTGGTTTGCTTGAAACGGGCCGAGACCTGCGTTTGTAGGCGGACCGAGTCGCTTCTTTGAACTGAATCAGAATTTGTTTGGTGCGTTCACATTTTCCCAAACGAAGCGACTTTCCCAGCAAATGGACCAGGATTCAGAAAATGTGTGAATTGGTGGAAGTTTAAACCAGTTTGATTAAACCCTGTTCTACCCAGTTTATCATCACTGTATTTATATACTAGAACGCCATTTAAATGAAAGTTGGTCCTCAGCATGGACATAGCAGATTGACAGTACGGAGGAAAATAGCTGCGAGTGACGAAGTCCCACTGGGAATCGTCCCTGAAATATCAGATCGTTTTCAGCTGTTTTTCTTCAGGCTTGTCTATAGAAAAGTTAAAACAACACAGGAGGATTCTGAAATGATGTGTTCTTTTTCCAAGAATAACACCTATGAGGAAATATCCTCCACCTGTCTGAGGTGATGTGTTAAAAATCCAGGAGTCTTAACGCCATCATCGGACAGACAGAACAGCACAAGGTTGGATCAAAGAGGAAGCTTGTCTTTCTTGGTCCAATTCAAAAGAGACGGAGAGAAGAGCTCAAAGGTTTGGATGGTGCCTGTTGCTATGGAAGCAGCCAATAGGGGTTAACGTTATGATGTCAGGACGATGGCACAGAGAGCACGCTGATTCATGAAGTATAACCATCAGACATAGTTCACTTAGAGATGTCTGCAGCCAAACAGGAGCTGCATTTGACATATTCATCCAGAAAAAGCTTTTGGAGAAAAATCTTAAAAACTATATTATCCTTGGAGTGTTGTGAATCGAGAATTTATAAAAGTGACTTAATTACATCTATTTAAATTAAGTGACCAGCTACTTAATTACACCGTATTAATTAAGTTATTTATTCGGTGAAAGAATGAAATATTCACTCAGTTTTCCAGAATGTAGCTTTAAATGACAAAAGTAGACAGAAAACCCAGAAAATAGACCACAAATCTGGATGTTGCAGCGGTTTTGCCAAAGAATATTAGATTTCATGAATTCGGTTCCTCCAGTCACCAAATACAGATTAGTTCTACCAAGTCCCAGAGTTCCAGTTCCACCAAGTCCCATGGTTCTTCCAGTTCCACCAAGTCCGATGGTTCTTCCAGTTCCACCAAGTCCCATGGTTCTTCCAGTTCCACCAGGTCCCACTGTTCTTCCAGTTCCACCAAGTCCCACAGTTCTTCCAGTTCCACCAAGTCCCATGGTTCTTCCAGTTCCACCAAGTCCCACAGTTCTTCCAGTTCCACCAAGTCCCACTGTTCTTCCAGTTCCACCAGGTCCCACAGTTCTTCCAGTTCCACCAAGTCCCATAGTTCTTCCAGTTCCACCAAGTCCCACAGTCCTTCCAGTTCCACCAAGTCCCATGGTTCTTCCAGTTCCACCAAGTCCCACAGTTCTTCCAGTTCCACCACGTCCCACAGTTCTTTCCAGTTCCACCAAGTCCCACAAAGTCTCACAGTTCTTCCAGTTCCACCAAGTCCCACAGTTCTTCCAGTTCCACCAAGTCCCATGGTTCTTCCAGTTCCACCAAGTCCCATGGTTCTTCCAGTTCCACCAAGTCCCACAGTTCTTCCAGTTCCACCAAGTCCCACAGTTCTTCCAGTTCTACCAAGTCCCACAGTTCTTCCAGTTCCACCAAGTCCCACAGTTTTTCCAGTTCCACCACGTCCCACAGTTCTTCCAGTTCCACCAAGTCCCACAGTTCTTCCAGTTCCACCAAGTCCCATTGTTCTTCCAGTTCCACCAAGTCCCATGGTTCTTCCAGTTCCACCAAGTCCCACAGTTCTTCCGGTTCACCCAAGTCCCATAGTTCTTCCAGTTCCACCAAGTCCCATAGTTCTTCCAGTTCCACCAAGTCCCATGGTTCTTCCAGTTCCACCAAGTCCCACAGTTCTTCCAGTTCCACCAAGTCCCATGGTTCTTCCAGTTCCACCAAGTCCCACAGTTCTTCCGGTTCCACCAAGTCCCATAGTTCTTCCAGTTCCACCAAGTCCCATAGTTCTTCCAGTTCCACCAAGTCCCATGGTTCTTCCAGTTCCACCAAGTCCCACAGTTCTTCCAGTTCCACCAAGTCCCATAGTTCTTCCAGTTCCACCAAGTCCCACGGTTCTTCCAGTTCCACCAAGTCCCATGGTTCTTCCAGTTCCACCAAGTCCCACTGTTCTTCCAGTTCCACCAAGTCCCACTGTTCTTCCAGTTCCACCACGTCCCACAGTTCTTCCGGTTCCACCAAGTCCCACAGTTCTTCCAGTTCCACCACGTCCCACAGTTCTTCCGGTTCCACCAAGTCCCATGGTTCTTCCAGTTCCACCAAGTCCCACAGTTCTTCCGGTTCCACCAAGTCCCATGGTTCTTCCAGTTCCACCAAGTCCCACTGTTCTTCCGGTTCCACCACGTCCCACAGTTCTTCCAGTTCCACCAAGTCCCATAGTTCTTCCGGTTCCACCAAGTCCCACAGTTCTTCCAGTTCCACCAAGTCCCATAGTTCTTCCGGTTCCACCAAGTCCCACAGTTCTTCCAGTTCCACCAAGTCCCACAGTTCTTCCAGTTCCGCCAAGTCCCACAGTTCTTCCGGTTCCACCAAGTCCCATAGTTCTTCCGGTCCCACCAAGTCCCACAGTTCTTCCGGTTCCACCAAGTCCCATGGTTCTTCCAGTTCCACCAGGTCCCACAGTTCTTCCAGTTCCACCAAGTCCCACAGTTCTTCCGGTTCCACCAAGTCCCATGGTTCTTCCAGTTCCACCAAGTCCCATGGTTCTTCCAGTTCCACCAAGTCCCACTGTTCTTCCAGTTCCACCAAGTCCCATGGTTCTTCCAGTTCCACCAAGTCCCACAGTTCTTCCAGTTCCACCACGTCCCACAGTTCTTCCAGTTCCACCAAGTCCCACTGTTCTTCCAGTTCCACCAAGTCCCATGGTTCTTCCAGTTCCACCAAGTCCCACTGTTCTTCCAGTTCCACCACGTCCCACAGTTCTTCCAGTTCCACCAAGTCCCACTGTTCTTCCAGTTCCACCAGGTCCCACAGTTCTTCCAGTTCCACCAAGTCCCATGGTTCTTCCAGTTCCACCAAGTCCCACTGTTCTTCCAGTTCCACCAAGTCCCACAGTTCTTCCAGTTCCACCAAGTCCCACTGTTCTTCCAGTTCCACCAGGTCCCACAGTTCTTCCAGTTCCACCAAGTCCCATAGTTCTTCCAGTTCCACCAAGTCCCACAGTCCTTCCAGTTCCACCAAGTCCCATGGTTCTTCCAGTTCCACCAAGTCCCACAGTTCTTCCAGTTCCACCACGTCCCACAGTTCTTTCCATTTCCACCAAGTCCCACAAAGTCTCACAGTTCTTCCAGTTCCACCAAGTCCCACAGTTCTTCCAGTTCCACCAAGTCCCATGGTTCTTCCAGTTCCACCAAGTCCCATGGTTCTTCCAGTTCCACCAAGTCCCACAGTTCTTCCAGTTCCACCAAGTCCCACAGTTCTTCCAGTTCTACCAAGTCCCACAGTTCTTCCAGTTCCACCAAGTCCCACAGTTTTTCCAGTTCCACCACGTCCCACAGTTCTTCCAGTTCCACCAAGTCCCACAGTTCTTCCAGTTCCACCAAGTCCCACAGTTCTTCCGGTTCCACCAAGTCCCACAGTTCTTCCAGTTCCACCAAGTCCCATAGTTCTTCCAGTTCCACCAAGTCCCACGGTTCTTCCAGTTCCACCAAGTCCCATGGTTCTTCCAGTTCCACCAAGTCCCACTGTTCTTCCAGTTCCACCAAGTCCCACTGTTCTTCCAGTTCCACCAAGTCCCACAGTTCTTCCAGTTCCACCAGGTCCCACAGTTCTTCCAGTTCCACCAAGTCCCACTGTTCTTCCGGTTCCACCACGTCCCACAGTTCTTCCGGTTCCACCAAGTCCCACAGTTCTTCCAGTTCCACCACGTCCCACAGTTCTTCCGGTTCCACCAAGTCCCATGGTTCTTCCAGTTCCACCAAGTCCCACAGTTCTTCCAGTTCCACCAAGTCCCACGGTTCTTCCAGTTCCACCAAGTCCCATGGTTCTTCCAGTTCCACCAAGTCCCACTGTTCTTCCGGTTCCACCACGTCCCACAGTTCTTCCGGTTCCACCAAGTCCCACAGTTCTTCCAGTTCCACCACGTCCCACAGTTCTTCCGGTTCCACCAAGTCCCATGGTTCTTCCAGTTCCACCACGTCCCACAGTTCTTCCAGTTCCACCAAGTCCCACTGTTCTTCCAGTTCCACCAGGTCCCACAGTTCTTCCAGTTCCACCAAGTCCCATGGTTCTTCCAGTTCCACCAAGTCCCACTGTTCTTCCAGTTCCACCAAGTCCCACAGTTCTTCCAGTTCCACCAAGTCCCACTGTTCTTCCAGTTCCACCAGGTCCCACAGTTCTTCCAGTTCCACCAAGTCCCATAGTTCTTCCAGTTCCACCAAGTCCCACAGTCCTTCCAGTTCCACCAAGTCCCATGGTTCTTCCAGTTCCACCAAGTCCCACAGTTCTTCCAGTTCCACCACGTCCCACAGTTCTTTCCAGTTCCACCAAGTCCCACAAAGTCTCACAGTTCTTCCAGTTCTACCAAGTCCCACAGTTCTTCCAGTTCCACCAAGTCCCACAGTTTTTCCAGTTCCACCACGTCC
Organism: Telmatherina bonti; assembly: GCF_933228915.1. Lineage (NCBI taxonomy): Eukaryota > Metazoa > Chordata > Actinopteri > Atheriniformes > Telmatherinidae > Telmatherina > Telmatherina bonti. The sequence continues at coordinate 34,808,353 of NC_136615.1, forward strand.
CACAGTTCTTCCAGTTCCACCAAGTCCCACAGTTCTTCCAGTTCCACCAAGTCCCACAGTTCTTCCAGTTCCACCAAGTCCCATGGTTCTTCCAGTTCCACCAAGTCCCACAGTTCTTCCGGTTCCACCAAGTCCCATGGTTCTTCCAGTTCCACCAAGTCCCATGGTTCTTCCAGTTCCACCAAGTCCCACAGTTCTTCCAGTTCCACCAAGTCCCACAGTTCTTCCGGTTCCACCAAGTCCCACAGTTCTTCCAGTTCCACCAAGTCCCATAGTTCTTCCAGTTCCACCAAGTCCCACGGTTCTTCCAGTTCCACCAAGTCCCATGGTTCTTCCAGTTCCACCAAGTCCCACTGTTCTTCCAGTTCCACCAAGTCCCACTGTTCTTCCAGTTCCACCAAGTCCCACAGTTCTTCCAGTTCCACCAGGTCCCACAGTTCTTCCAGTTCCACCAAGTCCCACTGTTCTTCCGGTTCCACCACGTCCCACAGTTCTTCCGGTTCCACCAAGTCCCACAGTTCTTCCAGTTCCACCACGTCCCACAGTTCTTCCGGTTCCACCAAGTCCCATGGTTCTTCCAGTTCCACCAAGTCCCACAGTTCTTCCAGTTCCACCAAGTCCCACGGTTCTTCCAGTTCCACCAAGTCCCATGGTTCTTCCAGTTCCACCAAGTCCCACTGTTCTTCCGGTTCCACCACGTCCCACAGTTCTTCCGGTTCCACCAAGTCCCACAGTTCTTCCAGTTCCACCACGTCCCACAGTTCTTCCGGTTCCACCAAGTCCCATGGTTCTTCCAGTTCCACCACGTCCCACAGTTCTTCCAGTTCCACCAAGTCCCACTGTTCTTCCAGTTCCACCAGGTCCCACAGTTCTTCCAGTTCCACCAAGTCCCATGGTTCTTCCAGTTCCACCAAGTCCCACTGTTCTTCCAGTTCCACCAAGTCCCACAGTTCTTCCAGTTCCACCAAGTCCCACTGTTCTTCCAGTTCCACCAGGTCCCACAGTTCTTCCAGTTCCACCAAGTCCCATAGTTCTTCCAGTTCCACCAAGTCCCACAGTCCTTCCAGTTCCACCAAGTCCCATGGTTCTTCCAGTTCCACCAAGTCCCACAGTTCTTCCAGTTCCACCACGTCCCACAGTTCTTTCCAGTTCCACCAAGTCCCACAAAGTCTCACAGTTCTTCCAGTTCCACCAAGTCCCACAGTTCTTCCAGTTCCACCAAGTCCCACAGTTCTTCCAGTTCCACCACGTCCCACAGTTTTTCCGGTTCCACCAAGTCCCATGGTTCTTCCAGTTCCACCAAGTCCCACAGTTCTTCCGGTTCCACCAAGTCCCACAGTTTTTCCAGTTCCACCAAGTCCCACAGTTCTTCCAGTTCCACCAAGTCCCATAGTTCTTCCGGTTCCACCAAGTCCCACAGTTCTTCCAGTTCCACCAAGTCCCATAGTTCTTCCGGTTCCACCAAGTCCCACAGTTCTTCCAGTTCCACCAAGTCCCACAGTTCTTCCAGTTCCACCAAGTCCCACAGTTCTTCCGGTTCCACCAAGTCCCATAGTTCTTCCGGTCCCACCAAGTCCCACAGTTCTTCCGGTTCCACCAAGTCCCATAGTTCTTCCGGTCCCACCAAGTCCCACAGTTCTTCCGGTTCCACCAAGTCCCATAGTTCTTCCGGTCCCACCAAGTCCCACAGTTCTTCCGGTTCCACCAAGTCCCATAGTTCTTCCGGTCCCACCAAGTCCCACAGTTCTTCCGGTTCCACCAAGTCCCATAGTTCTTCCGGTCCCACCAAGTCCCACAGTTCTTCCGGTTCCACCAAGTCCCACAGTTCTTCCGGTTCCACCAAGTCCCATGGTTCTTCCAGTTCCACCAATACGTCATCTCAGGGCACTCACATGTGGAAACCCTTTTCTTTGAGCAAAGAGAAACATCTCAACATCAGCAGGAGGAGAAAGCGGCAACGCCAGATAACACTGGGCACTAACCAGGCTGGGATCCGGTTCTGCCTTCTGAAGCCAGCCTGGGATCCGGTTCTTCTTCCTGAAGCCAGACTGGGATCCGGTTCTGCTTCCTGAAGCCAGCCTGGGATCCGGTTCTGCCTTCTGAAGCCAGCCTGGGATCCGGTTCTTCTTCCTGAAGCCAGACTGGGATCCGGTTCTGCTTCCTGAAGCCAGCCTGGGATCCGGTTCTGCTTCCTGAAGCCAGCCTGGGATCCGGTTCCATAGTGAGGGTCTGATAACTGAAGGTTCTGCTTGCTGAAACATTGACTATCTGCACGTGAGCTGATCTGTAAAACCGGAGACTCTACATAAAAGATCCAATCAGATCTAACTAATCACATGTCTGGTTGGCAAAGCGGGGTCCAGTTTGTTGTTTATTTGTTATGGTTTTAACAAACAACAGAAAAAAAGCTCCAACATCTGGAACATCAACTCTGTCCACACCAATAGAACCCCCCCCCCCCCCCCCATCTATGTGGGTTCAGCGCAGCTTAATGGGACATTTTTGTCCTAAAAAGTGAGGACAGCAAGGAGTGAGACACCACTCTGCCATTTAAAGGGTTGACATTGTTGGATCTAAAAACCAAACATAAGTGACAAAGAACAGACGGAGTCAGAGTTCAACAGAAGACAACTGAAGAAAACTCTGAGCGTCTTCAAGTTTCCTCCCCGTGATTCACTCTGCAAGTTGCACAACAACACACCCAAAGGCTTTTCACTGGTTAAGCATCACTGTGTGATCGTACAGTGTTGGTTATCAGAAATCACAGCAGCAGGGAGGAACTAGGTCACACCCAGACACGCATGAAAAGCCGGTCATTGTAGAAACACAGTAAGTATCAGAGGGTGGAGGTCTGTGGGTGGTGCCTGACACTGGCTGACCTCCAGAGCAACAACCCTTCGGTAGAAATACAGCATAATCAGCACTAAGCACATTTCCTTCACAGCCAAATGACAACATGTGTTTGCAGTGATAAACAGACTTCTTTTAATTTCTTTGAATTATTTGATGGTTTAGAGCAGGACTGGAATTTTACAAGAAATTAATGCTGAAAAAAAAAACCAGAAAAAAATGAAAATGTCGTTTTAAGTCCGTTCTCTGGAAGTGGACACGTCTGTCCGTGTGATAAACCAAGCTGAGGCCTCAAAAGTCAGAATTTACTTTAGAAGTAAAGACAACTTAACTGATAAATATGGAAAATATAGAAATATTCTTCTTTTGGGGGGGCATCACATCAGCTTTAGTTTGTACCAGCTTTAATTCCTCCAGTCCTGCTTCTCTGCTGACTTTTGTCTTTTAAAGCGAACTCTCAGGGTAAAAAACCGTCCAACAATCAGCTTCCATGAAACATTCCCACCTGATTAAAACCTCTGAACCTGTAAGATTTCCCTTCCTCTTTCTGTTCCAGTGAGGAGATGGTATATTCAGAGTACTATGCCGCTAACTGCAACATAACCCACAGAGCTTTTATCCCATTGTGCTGGTCTCCATGGCAACCCTGTTAAAGACTCCACTGCTGTGTCGGGTGTTTGTCACCAGCCTCTCTGGCCTCCACTTACTCTTTGATTTCTTTTTGTTGGAGCTTTGAAACCCTCGTGTCCATTCAGACCGCAGCAGTCACATGTTTCAGAGTCGCACGTGTGTTTTCTGTTGTTCTGCGTCCCAGATGGCGACGGCGGCAGCTGCAGGAGCTCCAGGGATGCCTGCTCTTCGTCAGCGCTCGGTGAAGAGGAGGAGGTGGGGAGGCTTGAGGCAGCAGTGGAAACTTCTGGGCTTGTTTGAGATCGACGAGCAGCATGAGTTCTACAGTCTGACGTGTATGATGAAGGAAGGGTTGGCTGCAGCCATCCAGAGCACCATTGACACCCCAGTTCCAGTGAGTAGGGACCAGCACCACTCCAGTCACATGTTATAAAGCCAAACAGCAGCTAACTGGGAGGAGTTAGGTTAGTTTATAAGCAGAATACTCTACAGGTGTTGTATCAGATGTGATGACGATGTGATGAAGAGTGAAGTTTACAGATTATTGAGTTATAACCGGTTATGGGACTGCAGGTCAGGGTCAGATATCTGTGATGGGGGGGAAGAACAGCTGCTGTGGAGCTGACCGTACCGACACACAGCCGGAGGTTTAGAAGCTCTTTTATTAAACTTTACCACGACAGAGAAGAAGAGAGTTAAACTGCTGGAAGTCACGCTCACATCTGTGGATTTGCTGTCAAACTCCAATGGGAAATATTTTATTAGAAAAGTATGATTGAACAATATCTTAACAAATATAGATCTGCTATTTTGCATCACCAGGTAATAATTAGTTGATTTATATTGAACCATGGTGCACGCCTTGTTGATGATAAAACAACTGGAAAATGACAATAACATTTTAATACCCACATACAGGACTAACGGCCAGAAAATTCATTTTTTAAATGTGGTAATTGTTTAACGTTTTAATCAAATAAAAATAACAAAACAAAACAGACAGATTTTGCATATACTATTAACTATGTTGTGATTGTCAGTTATTACAGCACTGAAGGTGCCAGGGGCAAAAGTCAAGAGTCAGCTTACAGTAAAACTAACAGGGTTTGGAGCTGAACATAAACCTCATATAAGACGTTAAAACTGAGACTTGTCCCCGTTTCATGGGAAATATGAGCTCGCTTTAGATCTGATGGCAGAAACACATCAGTAAAAAGCAGGAATAGGAGAAACAAAAAGCTGGAAAAGTAATTAGTACAAATCAAAAACAATTAGAGAAGAATCTGACAAGTAATTATTAGGTACGGTGGCAACGGGTCATTAAAAAAAACTGGATATAAAAGGAGCATTTCAGAGAGGCAGAGTCTCTCAGATGGAAAGATGCACAGACCTTCATCAGTCTGACACAAACTGGGTCTGAAACTGGAACAATTTCAGAAAAAAGATCTTGAAATGATCACAGGATCACACTATCTCAGTGTTTAATAACTCAAAAGATTCAGAAGGAATCTCTGTATGCATGGGACTGGATGCTGGAGACTTTGATGATCTGCAACTGTGCTTTGTGAATCACTGATGGTATTTGTGAAGAATTTTCCGACATCAACCTGTTTACAGATTATTCTCTGCATATTATTAAAATGAAACAGTCATATTTCAATGCCATCATCAATGCCAACAGCTGGCAGCAGCTCCAGATTGTCTGGTTTTTACATCTGTGTGATGTGATGATGTTGTGTGATCCCATCATGCATCATCAGATGTCTGAAGGATGACATCTCTGTGTATTATTTAAACGATGAGAATCTGCGATGAACAGAAGGATGGTTGGAGAGTTGGTCCGTTGCCTCTTCTCTCAATAACCAGCTGCTCAAATTTAGCAGAATTGAAGCAGATGTTTGTCAGACAAACTGGTTTGTAAATAACTTCCAGTTTGAACATGAGTAGGAGGACGGAGACAGCATGATGGTGGCATCTTTACCGCAGCATAAACCAGTTGAAACTCTCTCCCAGTTTGATGTTAATGGGCCGTAAAACCAGAGATATGATGGTCGAATTTCCATCCATCCGTTTTCTTCACCGCTCAGTCAGATTCAGGGTCGCAGGAAGCTGGAGTCGTTCCCAGTCACTGGGCGAGAGGCCGGTACACCTGGACAGGTTGCCGGTTCATCACAGGACCAACACAGAGACAAGCAACCACTCACACACACACGCACACACACTCCTAGGGAGAATTTCTATGACCCACTGAACCTAACATGCATGTGTTGGTACGGCGGAGAGAAGCAAACACGGGGAGAACATGCTAACATGTCACTGGGACGGACAGCTGATGCTTTTCTCTTCATATAAATTTCTCATTTTTGTCATTTTACTAAAAGAAAAGAAGTATTTTTGTGTATTTTTGTTTTGTAAATACTTTTTTCACTTGAGATTATTATTGTTATGATTTTTGTACATAAGAGCTAAAAAAGCAACTGAAACTGGTGTGAAAATGTTTTTATGTAGTTCATCAGTAAGAAGAGGGGATGCTACACGTTAAACACGCTTAACATACATGTTGCATTTTATTCTCCATGAAATGGTAAAAAGTTTCAGTTTTTTGTTGTTTTTTTATGTTGTTGGGGAGAAAAGATCGAAGGTTGATGAGATTTATAAACACTTATATTGTGTTTTTAATCACATTTACACACATCATGTACATGCAGTGTGTAAAAAGGCTCGTTAGAAACCCCGATAAAGAGGAAACGTCATGCACATAAACAGCATAAGCTGCATCGTTTCACCATGTTTACATTGTGATAAATACAAACATTAATCATCTGCATCCCCAGTGAGACACACAACCGTTACTGTTTACCCTGCAGACGCACAAACACAGAGTCTGATGTCGTCGAGCTCGTCCCTCTGCAACACAACAAGCACAGAGCGTGCAACATGGACCCCAGGAGGACCGGGGGTTTTCTGAGGGGGGGTCAGTAGGCTGGAAACATCCTGGTGTTGCAGTAGCAGGTCTGGTCCAGACCACCGGAGCAAATGACAGATGTGTCCCCACGGTGCAGGAGGAGCCACTAAATCTGCCGTGTTAGACAGAAATCTTCACATCACTGCGTGTGATGATCCCGATCACGGCGTGAGGGAAGAATATTTAACGCACGTAGAAAGAAATGACAGCAGCACAGTGTTTTATTTTTTAACGTGTGTGTGGATCCAGCGGTCAGGACGCTGCTGCATCAGCCTGCTGAGTGAGCAGAGTGTATTTCAGTGGGATTAGGGTGAAGCAGTGTGTGTGTGTGTGTGTGTGTGTGTGTGTGTGTGTGTGTGTGTGGGAGGGGGGGGGCTGAATTCCTCTGTGAACTGTACACCAAAACACAGCCCACACCCCACATGATGGAGGGAAGACGAGCTTCAGAGTCCCGCAGCTGATTTAGTTGTTTGACCAGAGTTCTGAGACATTCAGAGCAGCTTCGTCCAACGTCTGACAGTTTCTCCAGAGATGGAAGCTAAGGTCACCTGGTGTGGGAAAGACCTGCATCGGGACTGTAGGGTCGATCCCGGGACGATGTCTGCTGTGTTTGTTGTTGTAAATCTGGTTTTTATCACATTGTAAACCAGAAAGAACCAGCTTGAGACCTTCAGGTTGGTGCATGTGGACAGAAAGGTCTAAAAAAGTGTGTTTTCTCTCTGAGTTGCATGTTTGACAACTTCAGAGGTAAAAAAGTAAACAACATAATGTCATATTTGTGTTTTGGGGGGGTGTTTATGCAGGTTATTGCCACAGTCAGCGGGTTTCAGTTCAGACTCTCTTCCTGTGTTGTTGGTCTTATTTCCTGTTTTATTTTGTAGGTTTATTGCTGTTCTTCTCACTTCCTGTTCTTCACACCTGATTTCTCTGCTGATTTCCTCGCCTGCTGCTCATTCTGCATATAAACTCTTTGGTTTTGACTCCTTGGATCCTTTTAATTTTCTCTTTTGATTGTCACAATATTCTTCATATGGATTATTAACTGTCTCATCATAAAAACTCCAGACTTCATTACCTGCTAGCTAACCGGCATTTGGCTCCTTCCTTTTCTCTCTGGCTCATCAGTTATTTATTCATATCTTTTAAACTGCATTTATCACTTCTAATCAGTGTTGTTGGCAGTCTGGGATTTGTTGTGGCACATCCCAGACTGGTCCCAGCACAAAAACATTCACGTTCCAATCATCAAATTATTAAACATTATTGAAGTTAACCGGCATTTAGAGAGTTAAAAATCATAAACAGCTGCAGTCAAAATGATTACGCCTCCTCTGCAAACTATCAGCTGTTGCTATAAACAGTTAAACAAGAAGCATTTAAACAGATCAACGTAAGTTATAAAAGTGGTTTCTCCAGATTCAAGAGAAAATGCCTCTTTTAGGGTCAGAATGATTCAACCCTCTGAAGAGAAGTCTTGGAAGCAAATCAGGTCTGAAGCACACCTGATGGGACTAATGAAAACCTTGCTTGGTTGTATCCGGTGTGTATTCAGCTGGAACACCTGAAATACCTGGATTTTTTTTACCATAAACGCATGTTAGAAACGGCAAAGTCAAGAGAATGGTCCTAAACCTTCAGAGGAGAGATCATTGCTTTAATTAAGGAAAGGATGGAAAAAGAACAGAGGCCTTGAACGATCCTGGAGATGCAGGTTCAGCTGGAGGAACAGCAGCTGGATCCTGGAGATGCAGGTTCAGCTGGATCCTGGAGATGCAGGTTCAGCTGGAGGAACAGCAGCTGGATCCTGGAGATGCAGGTTCAGCTGGAGGAACAGCAGCTGGATCCTGGAGATGCAGGTTCAGCTGGAGGAACAGCAGCTGGATCCTGGAGATGCAGGTTCAGCTGGAGGAACAGCAGCTGGATCCTGGAGATGCAGGTTCAGCTGGAGGAACAGCGGCTGGATCCTGGAGATGCAGGTTCAGCTGGAGGAACAGCAGCTGGATCCTGGAGATGCAGGTTCAGCTGGAGGAACAGCGGCTGGATCCTGGAGATGCAGGTTCAGCTGGAGGAACAGCAGCTGGATCCTGGAGATGCAGGTTCAGCTGGAGGAACAGCAGCTGGATCCTGGAGATGCAGGTTCAGCTGGAGGAACAGCAGCTGGATCCTGGAGATGCAGGTTCAGCTGGAGGAACAGCGGCTGCACTGCCTGGACGTGGCAGAAAGAGGAGGCTATCAGGCTGCTATCAGCATCCTGAGGCGGCCGGTGGTGAAAAACCCTCGACTGACTGCAGAAGACCTGCAGGAAGACTCGGTGGCAGCAGGCGCTGAGGGTTCAGGCTCCATGCTGGAGGGCTCCATATCCGAACTCCAGGACGTACCACCAACATCACCATAAGAAACGTCCTCTCCAGTCTGCCAACCACCACAGAAATAAGTCAAAGAGGTTGTGGGACGCTGCTCTGTGAAACTAAACTGGAACTCTCAGGCTGATGGATCAGTGGAAGGTCTGGAGGAGGAAGAATGAAGCAAACGCTGAAACGACTTGTCTACAGTGAAGCATGGCGGTGGAACAGTGATGCTCTGGGCTGCTTTGCTTCCTCTGGCAGCGTATGGAGGACAAGATGGATCCAATCACGTATCAGGAAATCCTGGGAGAACTGTGAAGCTGTCTGTGAGGAAGCTGAAGCTTGGGTGTCACTGGACCTTCCAGCAGGACAATGATCCCAAGCAGACCTCAGAGTCCACCAAAGCTTGTCTTCACAAGAAGTCCTGGAAGATCCTAGAGCGGCCATCACAGTCGCCTGACTTGAACTGCACTGAAAATCTTTATCTTTGGTGGGATGTAAAAAAAAGGCAGCTGCAGCACGCAAACCCAAGAACATGAATGAACTGGAGACTTTTATCCACGAGGAATGGGCTGAGATCCCACGGGACCGCTTCCAGAAGCTGCTGTCTGGCAATGCAGCATGTCTGCAGCAGCTCATTCAAGCAAAAGGATGCGTCACTAAGTACTAAATCTGGTTGTCACCATTTTAAGACTGCAGTTCTTCTCTGAAAGTTTCATTTTCTGATCAATTTGGAGAAACTGCTTAAGATATTGGTTGTGTTTGGCTGTTTAAATGGTTTTTGTTTGATTTGTTTATAGGAAAAAGCTGCAAGTTTGTACAATTTGCCCATAAATCTCATTTGCAGTAAAGGCTGAATTATAATGAATGCAGCTGTGATTAAATCCTAAATGAACTTTAAAGAAGAATCTGAGCATTAAATATTTTCTTTAAACCAGCATATGAACCATCCACACCAGTACGTGGTCATCCACACCAGTACGTGGTCATCCACACCAGTACGTGGTCATCCACACCAGTACGTGGTCATCCACACCAGTACGTGGTCATCCACACCAGTACGTGGTCATCCACACCAGTACGTGGTCATCCACACCAGTACGTGGTCATCCACACCAGTACGTGGTCATCCACACCAGTATGTGGTCATCCACACCAGTACGTGGTCATCCACACCAGTACGTGGTCATCCACACCAGTACGTGGTCATCCACACCAGTACGTGGTCATCCACACCAGTATGTGGTCATCCACACCAGTATGTGGTCATCCACACCAGTACGTGGTCATCCACACCAGTACGTGGTCATCCACACCAGTACGTGGTCATCCACACCTTGTTGGTGAAGTTGGTGTTTTTGGTCTGGTAACCAGGTGTGTTGCTAGGAACAGCATCTTCCCATGTCCACCAGCCCTCTTAAGACCCCCATGAGAAGTGAAATGCCTGGAAGTCCCACACATTCTGTTAGACATGAAAACACTTTCAGATGGGAGTGAAACTTTGTCGGGAACCAGGACGAGACCCTCTGCCAGACTAGTCTCTTTTTCAAATGAAGCTGAACTGAACTGAAACTACTTTGTCAGACTGGAATAAGATCTTTCCAGAAGGGAGAGGAGAACCAGAGACCTTCAGGTCCAGTTTATCTCAGACACACTAACAGTTTTTCAGAATCCTTGTCAGGCTGTTTCATGTAACCTCCAGAACGTCCAAACTAAAGCCGAAGCTTCTTGTCTTTCTTCCTCCCGCTGCAGACCGACCTGTCAGACGAGGACTTCAGCTTAGAGGTCACAAAGATCCACAAGGTATGTTTGTTACTCATCAGCTTTGTAATTTCAGAGACTTTCCTGCTTCTTCTCTTAGTGTATTTGTGTGTGTGTGTGTGTGTGTGTGTGTGTGTGTGTGTTTGCAGAATTTTACGATGGAGACCTTTGCAGGCCCGGTGTTTGCCAGCTTTCGGGGATCTTTAGGGATGACGGAGCAGGAATATCAGCAGTCGCTCTGCTCTGAAAACTGCTACCTCCAGTTCATCAGCAACTCCAAGAGCAAGGCCGACTTCTTCCTGACGTCAGTCAGCACACATTACTGCAAAAACACCAGTTTCCATCAATACAAACTAAGGCCAAAGACTCTCTCTATATATGTTAGCAGGACTCTAAATGAATTCCCACCAAATGCAGGTTAAATTCCTTTTGGTGGGTATTATTAAAAACATTGACAGCCACTTTGGCAGGCGATGAAGTAGTGAACGAGAGGAGTCGACTCGGATCGCAGAGATCCGAATCTTCCGCCTCTGTTGCTCAGCAGGCAGGAGACAGAACAGCAGTTTGATGGACACCCCGCACAGCGAATCACATGTCAGGATCGAGTCACTATGTGAAACACGGAAGGTGTGCAGACATGCTGAAGACTGTGTTGTGGTACAGACGAGTTCAGTAAAAGACAGGCGGATTTAAATCAGGAATATCAGTAAAAATGGGAGAAATTTGTGAAAACTGAAAAAAATAATTAAATTAAATTAAATAAGAAATTGAAAAACTGAAAGCAGAATTTGTAAAATTTAATATCCGTCAATTTATCTGAAGCATTTCCATGTTCAAACTTTGGTCTTTATTTATTAGATGTGCTTGCTGTGCTTCTGTGTTCATATAAAGGTTTAATTAACATGGTAAACTGCATTTATCTAAAGTAAAGACCAATAGAAATAAGGCTATTATGAAAAAGGAAAAAACACAAATAAAATGTGTTAAAGATAAACTAAACTATTAATAAAGAACTAGACCTCCATCAATGTGATGAACGAAGGAATTCACTAACACTGTTTGATGACATGTCATAGAAAGGGTTTTATTTCCATCCTGCACTCCCAGTTACAATAAAGTTGTGGGTGTTCCAACCACCTGATGTCTACACTAGGAAAATTAAAAAGGTATAATAAAAGAAATTGATCATCCATCTCTTAACTGTGTGCAGACTTGAGCGTACTGGTACATGGGTTTGGGTAGGGTTTGTAAGGCTTTGGGTATGGTTTGTAAGGCTTTGGGTAGGGTTTGAATGGGTTTGGGTATGGTTTGAATGGGTTTGGGTATGGTTTGTAAGGCTTTGGGTAGGGTTTGAATGGGTTTGGGTATGGTTTGTAAGGCTTTGGGTAGGGTTTGAATGGGTTTGGGTATGGTTTGAATGGGTTTGGGTATGGTTTGAATGGGTTTGGGTATGGTTTGAATGGGTTTGGGTATGGTTTGTAAGGCTTTGGGTAGGGTTTGAATGGGTTTGGGTATGGTTTGTAAGGCTTTGGGTAGGGTTTGAATGGGTTTGGGTATGGTTTGAATGGGTTTGGGTATGGTTTGAATGGGTTTGGGTATGGTTTGAATGGGTTTGGGTATGGTTTGAAAGGGTTTGGGTAGGGTTTGTAAGGCTTTAGGTATGGTTTGAAAGGGTTTGGGTATGGTTTGAATGGGTTTGGGTAGGGTTTGAAAGGGTTTGGGTATGGTTTGAAAGGGTTTGGGTAGGGTTTGTAAGGCTTTAGGTATGGTTTGAAAGGGTTTGGGTATGGTTTGAATGGGTTTGGGTAGGGTTTGAAAGGGTTTGGGTATGGTTTGAAAGGGTTTGGGTATGGTTTGAATGGGTTTGGGTAGGGTTTGAAAGGGTTTGGGTAGGGTTTGAATGGGTTTGGGTATGGTTTGAATGGGTTTGGGTATGGTTTGAAAGGGTTTGGGTATGGTTTGAATGGGTTTGGGTATGGTTTGAATGGGTTTGGGTAGGGTTTGAAAGGGTTTGGGTAGGGTTTGTAAGGCTTTAGGTATGGTTTGAAAGGGTTTGGGTATGGTTTGAATGGGTTTGGGTATGGTTTGAATGGGTTTGGGTAGGGTTTGAAAGGGTTTGGGTAGGGTTTGTAAGGCTTTAGGTATGGTTTGAAAGGGTTTGGGTATGGTTTGAATGGGTTTGGGTAGGGTTTGTAAGGCTTTAGGTATGGTTTGAAAGGGTTTGGGTATGGTTTGAATGGGTTTGGGTAGGGTTTGAAAGGGTTTGGGTAGGGTTTGTAAGGCTTTAAGTATGGTTTGAAAGGGTTTGGGTATGGTTTGAATGGGTTTGGGTAGGGTTTGTAAGGCTTTAGGTATGGTTTGAAAGGGTTTGGGTATGGTTTGAATGGGTTTGGGTATGGTTTGAATGGGTTTGGGTAGGGTTTGAAAGGGTTTGGGTAGGGTTTGTAAGGCTTTAGGTATGGTTTGAAAGGGTTTGGGTAGGAATTTAGTTTGGTTTTAAGGGGTTTGGAATGGCTTTGTTGGTAAGGTAATGCAGAGAGAAGTTATGGGTGAAGTGATGAAGACTAACAGACCTTCATCGGACCTCATCTAGGTACCCGGGGTCTTTTGTAGATAACTGGAACATTGGCTTCTGCATGAACAAAATGCATCTGAATGAGGAGAGAAATTTCGATTTACTCAGATATGTAGAACGAAAATAAAAAATGTGGTGGTTGCATGGTTAGAAACTGGTTACTAAGTTACTTTATTCCTTGTCTGAAAAGAGAGTGTTTAACTTTTCCATAAAAAAACAAAAAAAACATCCAGAAGAATATTTTAAAGAAATGAATAAATGGATTCAGTTTCACTGATGATCTGGATTTTTTTTTTCTACCAGTCTCACTGCCTGGTGGTCTAAAAGTTCATTCAGAGCCCCGTCTTGTTAGCATAACGTAACGTGTAAATCTGCTGTCTACTTAGGAATGAGGATGCAGTCATACATGTGAGTCTGCAGAGTGTTTAGACTCATGTTTTGAGGAGTTAGTCATACATGAAGAGATTTTATGTGTTTTTTAACTTCTAGAAATGATAAACGCTTCTTTCTGAAGACTCAGAACAAAAGGGAAATAAAATTCCTTCTGGCCAACCTGAAAATTTATATGGAGCACCTGAAGAAGTATCCTCATTCACTGCTGGTCAAGTTCTTAGGTACTAAACATACACACACACACACACACACACACACACACACACACACACACACACACACACACACACACACACACACACAATGAGAAACTGATTTCATGGTGATACTTAAACAAATCAGCTCAGCTTATTGACCCTATATGATCCAATTCTGCAGGTCTGAATTTCATACCTGAAGTAACTGGAACATGAATTATACTGGTTTCAGCACAAACTGCTGGCTGATCTGGAAGGAAACTGGTCTCCTCTCTGCTGCTAATGCTGCTTAAAACCAAACTGCAGCTCAAAGACGCAGAATCATTTTCTGAAACGTGCCTGTTGTATGATGGTCTTCACAGAATCATGTCTCTCTTTTACTTTTAGGGGTTCACAGAATCCGAATCCCAGGCAGCCGGAAGGTACAGATCACATTCCAGCTTTTTCTTCCCAAACTCAGACACCGAAAGCGTGAACATCTTTTCTCTCATGTCCTTTACAGAAATACTTCATTGTCATGCAAAGTGTGTTTTATCCAGATGATCGGATCAATGCCAGGCAAGTTTGGACTGGAAAATAATCCATGAACCTTCAGGCGCCCTTTTGTGTGGACTAATGTGTGCTTTTTGACAGGTACGACATCAAGGGCTGCGAGGTGAGTCGCTGGACTGAGCCCACACCAGAGGGGAGCCAGATCATTGTGGTTCTTAAAGATCTGAACTTTGACGGCCAATTCATCACTCTGGGTAAGGAGGGGTTGTCTGTTAGCGTTAGCATTAGCATCACTCCTCAAGTCATTCATCGTGTTGTTTTCTCTACTGGGTGGAACTGGTTGTAATGGATTTGATTTACTTGGTTTATAACTGGACTTTGGTTACCTGGATTGAACTGAAATGTGGCTCTGGACTGAGTCCATTTGGATTGATTTGGATCAGGTATATACCGGGTTTGAGTAGGTTTGGGGTTGGTTTGGTTTGGATGGATTAGGTTTGGTTTTTCTAAGATTTGGATGAGTTTGGGTGTGTTTTAAACGGTTTGAGTTGATTTAGATCTGGTTATGGTTGGTTTGAGTTGATTTGGATCTAGTTTAGGTTGGTTTGAGTTGATTTGGATCTGGTTAAGATGGGTTTGAGTTGATTTGGATCTAGTTTAGGTTGGTTTGAGTTGATTTGGATCTGGTTAAGATGGGTTTGAGTTGATTTGGATCTGGTTAAGATGGGTTTGAGTTGATTTGGATCTAGTTTAGGTTGGTTTGAGTTGATTTGGATCTGGTTAAGATGGGTTTGAGTTGATTTGGGTTAAAAAGTAATGCAGAGATTATTTGAGGGTGTCTCGGATGCCTTCATCAGGCTTCATCCGGGGGACCTTTTGCAGTGGATAATTGTGGAATTTGAGGATAAAAATGTCATTTTAGAAAATTAAATCCTTTAAGGATGAGTCCAGCATACAAACAAATATGATGGAAAAGCAAGGAAAATGAGACGGGATAGAAACTTTCCTGGTTTTTGCTACTTTAAAGTGGAACTATTATGTGCATTTCAGGCTAATTTATTTTTATTTCTGAGCCCAGAAGGGCTGGGATTGATGGAGTTATTGTCACAAATGGCTTTATTTACTTCAGACCGACCCTCTCCGTAGGCTGTCAGATCAGCCTGCGGGCAAAACGAGTGGATTGAGACTCTTCCGCATTAAGCCCCGCCTCCCGCCACTGCACTACATCGGGAGCGCGCACCGCACCTGCTTTCACCATCATTGTAACGTCTCATAAACAGAAGGATTAGGCTCATATGAACTCAATAAAAAAACAAACTACAATGTCAACACATAGCATCCAGCCCTACATGTTGGAACCTGAATCAGAGCCTGAAAACGAAGTGGAAAACAGCAACCCACAGCAACGAATGCAGCAGGATGTCTCTCTTTGGTAAACTCACCAGCCATCGTTGGAAATAACTTTATCCCACGTTTTCCACCCGCCTGATGTATTTGTACATGCCCTTGTTAACCAGTAGAAGGTAACCAATCACCCAACCTTATCCCCCGGGACGTCACAAGGATTTCCAAGTAGAAAAAACTCTCTAAAACCACGCGTTTTTCGTCGCCATGGAAACCGAACGGAGAGCGTGCTGGAACTCTTTTTTCCTTCTTTATCCTCTTTCCCAAACAGGGATAAGATTTACGAATGAGCCTAATGTTATATACTGCCTTTTGTTAAATAAACAAATGAATAAATCTGTGGTTTTTTGTCACAAGGTACAGAACCAACAGAGATTTTCTGAACCAGACCATGAATCTTAGACTCTATGATATGAGAGATGTGATAATGTTTCATTTGATAAGATTCTGATTAAAATCTTGTCATGATCTTTTACTGCTCATGAAAATAGGAAGATTGATTTATGACAGGAAAAACAAATATTGCTGCATGTATATGTGTCTGAACAGTGAGACAGTAATGCTGTTCTGTATGTGTGCTCAGACCGTCAGCGCTCCTGGCTCCTTCAGCAGGTGGAGATCGACACAAACTTCCTCTGCAGGCTCAACGTGTTGGACTACAGCCTCCTGCTGGCCCATCAGCCCCTGCACCACGATGAGCGCCACCAGAACCTCTCATTTGCTTCCCTCATTGTGAGAACCAAAAAGTCAGTATCTTTCCTCTCTCTCTGCCTGTCTATGTCTGTCATGTTGGGTTCTTATAGCTTTACTTCCGCCTGTGACACCTCAGTGGAAGAACTGAAACAAGGAGGAAAAAATGGAAAAATAATTGTTTGTGTGCACTAGAGGGAGTTATTGTCCTTCAAAACATGTCTGAGAGATACAACTAACCTTTAAATGTTTATATGCATGCATACGTACATACTGTACACACACACACACACACACACACACACACACACTCACTTTATCAGGTTCACTCATTCAAATTTCTGTTAATGCAAATATCTAATCAGCCAATCACACGTCAGCAACTCATGTATTCATGTCGACATGGTGAAGACGACTTGTCGAAGTTTAAACTGAGCACCACAGTGAGGAGGAAGGATGATTTAAGTGACCTGGATGTTGCTGGTCTGAGTGTTTAAGAAATCTACTGGGATTTTCACACACAACTGTCTCTGAAGTTCAGTGGCGTATCCAGGAGACTTTAACTGGGTGGTGAAGACATGACGGCGTCCAGCAGGATCATACTAACTGTCAGATTCACAGGGATTCTTTGGTTTCTAAAAACTCTTGAAAATAATCTTTTTCTGACACATAAAACAAATTTCTGAATAGATTTTTTTTAGAGAGAATTTTATACAAGGGCTGCACGGTGGCGCAGTGGTTAGCACTGTGGCCTCACAGCAAGAAGGTTGCTGGTTCAATCCTTGGCTGGTTTGGTCAGTGGCCTTTCTGTGTGGAGTCTGCATGTTCTCCCTGTGTATGCGTGGGTTCTCTCCGGGTTCTCCGGCTTCCTCCCACCATCCAAAACACACACATGATAGGTTAATTGTCACTCTTAACTCCTCCCTAGGAGTGGGTGTGGTTGTTTGTCTCTCTGTGTGGCCCTGCGATGGACTGGCGAGCTGTCCAGGGTGTACCCTGCCTGTCACCCAAAGCCGGCTGGGATAGGCCCCAGCTTCCCCACGACCCTGAATTGGAATGAGTGGTTCGGAAAATGAATGAATGAATGAATTTTATACAAGAAACTTGGAAAATATCTTATTGCTATTATAAGCATACAAAGTCTTTTATTTTTCATTATTATTTATATCATCATCAGTTTCTCAGAAAAGGTGGTGTGTATCTCTACTATCATCTGGAAATGATGATGAAGACACTTCCTGTCAAACTTTCCACCAATCAGAGAGCTGAACTTGACTGTGACATCCAATCAGGAGCAGCCTGAGGGCAGAAAGTTCAGCGTCAGTCTGAAAAGAACTTAAGTAATGATCTTCTATGGCTGGAATAAAGGCTAGAAGATGTTTCTGATGCAAAACCAGACCAAAAAGCAGAGTTAGTGTTGTGAGGATGTTAGATTAATAGTAGCACAAGGAGCTCCAAACAGCAGAAATAAACAAAGTATCTGTATAGTTTCTGTTGTGTTTAATGTTTTTTCTCCTGAAAGGTCCGACTGGAGAGACCGTGCAGATGGGAAAAGGTTTGCTCGCTGTGGAGGAGAAGCAGTTTCTGGTGTTGGCTTGGTTTTTACACCTGGAGGTTGTTTAGTCGTGCCTGAAGGCGGTGCAGGATGGTGACGGAGCTTCTTCCTGTTGTCGTTGCAGATCTGTGCATCCAGGATCCAGCCCTGTGCATGCCAGTGTCGCTGCTGTTCCTGGAGCAGTCCTAGAAGACGGCGCCAGCCTGCTTTCATCTGAATCCCATAATGGCTTGAAGCTAGCACAAGCTGAAGATGCACTGAGCAGCAGCTCTTCTCAGGCATGTCCAGAGCCTGCTGGGTCAGGATGTGAAACGGATCAACTTCCAGACTTCAAGGCCCAAAATCGCCGCTTATTACCCAACTTAAAGAACCCTCTGCACATAATCGATGGCCCAGAGCAGCGCTACTTCATCGGCATCATTGACATTTTCACAGTTTACAGTTTTAAGAAGAGGCTGGAGCATATGTGGAAGAGACTGAGACATCCTGGCCGATCCTTCTCCACTGTGAGTCCACAGACCTACAGCCTGAGGCTCTGCCAGTGGGTTCAGGACCACTCCAAGTAGACCTTCCCACCAGCAACTCCGGCTCGGCTGCTCACATGTCAGCATGATTTCATCTGCATCATGCTCAAAGCCGCGTCTCGCTTCCAGGATGACAGTCAACACGCAGAACATGCTTTTGCATGCAGTGGATTAAAGATGGACCGGTCAGAAAGCATCTTTTATTTGAGTTCATTAAATGTCTTCGCAGGATGATCTTTTTCTTAAGCTGGTGGGGGGGTGGATACAGACTGATCAGACATTGATTAGAATAAGTTTTTTTATATAGTTTAATCAATATTTAATCTCATCAGGTTAATTTTATTTTATATATTTTTCATGAAAAAAATCCATTTCTGCCATGAAATGAGAGGAACTGCACGTGTTTGTCGTGACTGTTTGGGGATCTATGAATATGCAAATTAGTCCCTCCTCCATCTACTTCCTGCTCTGGTCTGCTGAACACACAACATCAATAAAACGACTTGCAAAAGAAAGTTGTGTAACTGTGCAAAATGTAAATAAAACATATATGAGACGTGTGTGGAAAATATCAGCTCATATAGAACGTGTTGCAGCAACATGTCTGCCAAAAGTTGTTCCAGGATGATGCATCATGTAGCATCGTGGTGTCGCGGTCCCTCACGGAGTGCAGAAACAAAAAAAACCCCAAAAAACTGAAAAGTTAGCCAGAAAAACACAGGTTCAGAAAAGTGACATATAAAACGACTGTTTAGTTTACCCCAGCTTAGTTATTTATACTTCATTTATTTCCATTTCTTTATTGCAGCAGGTCTTATTTAACAATGAGGTGTTTTTTATGGGCTGAATCAGGAGTGGTTGTGTGTGAGAACCAGGTCATCAGTAAATCTCTCCTGATGAAGACTCATTGCTCCAAAAGTCGCTTCAGTTTCATCACACATTATATTTCGTACAAACATGATGGAGGAAACCAGATCAGATCAAACCGCCACATTCTGCAGCGCTGATAAAGTTTAGAGTGACTCTGAATGAAGCGTTTCCTGCTGCAGAAGGAGAAGAAAGAACATCAGAGCCAAACGATTGGTCATATTATGGAGCGACGCTTCCATCATCACTGCTGGTTGTGAACATGAAAGACACACAGTACAGTTACACACATGCATGTTTATTGCACATCACACTAGAGACCATATGATGACGGAAGTCTGGATGTTTTAAAACTGAAAACATTTGAAAAACACAATAAATTAGTAACATGTATGCAGATCCCCAACCAGAGCCGTGACTGCTTTCCACAGGCCTGCATACGTCTGCAGCAGACCACACCCTACAACGTTCATGCAAAACACTACAAATGCATAAAGAACTCAACGTCAGCTTGAATCTGAATGGATGCTCTTCCTACGAAGAGGGACTGAAAGGTCAAATTCAGTCATTAAAAAACCAGGAGAAAAAATCTGAGTAAAGAGGTGACCTGGAGGTGTTTGTGTCTCCGCGGGGCGCTGAGGACCGAGCTGTTCCGCCTGGTTTTCTGTTTAAAACACACACTAGTTTGTGTTCAGCTGCACGGTTTTCATCGGAGCGCGACGACGTGACCAGTCAGATGGTTTCTGTGGGAAACACGCCGAGCCTTTCTCAGCAGATGACTACACAGCTGGAGACGGTGATGGAGGAGGGTTTGGACCGGAGAGGCTCAGGAAGACTGTCTAGCTATGGAACAATGGTTTTACCTCAGGATCTAGTGTAACAGTGAGCAACCCTGGGCTCAGTCTGGACCAGGATCTGTCCCTGGACTCACATATGAAACAGGTTTCTGGGACCGCTTTTATATAACTTGGATTCATGTGGGTCACGTGATGCAAACTGCTGGTTTTACTTTGGTTTGGATCAGTTTCAGCTCCAGACAGAGTCCTGACTCCATCAGCAGCTTCTCTAAGGTTGGGATTACTTCAGGAATCCACATCCTGTTCATGCATGTCTGCATGCTGTGAAGCTCTACATCTCTACATGTCCTGCGTGCTGCACACCTCCGCTTTGAGCTCCAGTTCAGACCCGTTCTGCTCTGACTGGATTTAAGTGGAGAGCTGACAGGTCCGACTCTCGGCGGCAGAGTTTCCTCCCAACATCTGTGTCACTGCCAGATGTTTCAGGACGAATCAGCATCACAGATACAGTAAAGAGGTCGATTCATGTGTGTGTTTGGGGATCATGGAGATGTTTCATTTAACCTGAAAGTCGTAAATACGTGATACTTTCATTACATAAATAAGCAGAGTTCCTGTTTTCCTTCTCTGAAGTCATTTTTAACAAGCAGCTGATTGTGTTTCTTGGCTTCTTCATCGTGTTGTCACCACGTCGCCGAGTCCAGCTACACCATCATTAATATGTTTCTGTTTAATGTAAAACCAAAGGCTCATGTTTAGTTGTTCTAAACATCAGCGTATGTTCCGCATGCTCAGATGTCTCGTACTGTGGTTACATATCATGGTAACACTGGTCTCATAGTCAGAGTTTCATCCGGTTACTCGTCGTGTTTGCTGAAATGTTCCCAACAAGCAGAGTCTTTCTGCTTGTTGGGAACAAATCAGAAGGTTGGAGATGAGCCCAACTCTGGCCGGCTGCCTGTTAGCATAAATCTGCATCTCAGAAGTAACCGCAGCATGAAAGATGATGAAGCGATGGATCCTAGAAACCGTGCAGCGGTTACTGCTGGGAATCAAACGTACACCGACAGCTGAGAGGCACAAACTGAGGCTAAAAACAAGCGCACCCACCATGTGTGACAGAGAAAAGAGTTTTCTGTAAGTGTGTTCATGTTGCTTGGTCCATTAGCTCAGCAGTTCCAGGTAGGTGACGGGGACTTTGCCCTTTTCATTCCCCCTTTCTCCAATCAGCCAGTCAGGGTCCATTCCTGGGACAGTGTATACGGTAATAAGCTGCAGAGAGAAAGAAGTAAAAAGGTCAACATTAAGATAAAAGATAAAAGAAACACGCAAAACACTTCTGTTGTCACTTCTGACAGTTGGTTACACCATCCCATCTTTACACTGGTTAACATCCTGCTGGACGAGCAGAAAACAGTGTAAACAGTCAGTTTCTTCGCTCCTCAACCTGAGCCCACAATGCACAGGGGTCAGGTCGAGGAGGTCATGCCGTGATGACATAATCATGGATCTGGGGCCTCATTTACGAAGCTGTCGCACACACAAAACCTGCCGTACGCCAATTATAGTAAACTTTTGGGATTTATCAAAACACGACTTGGCGGTGAAACGTCCCGACCTCCACGCCAACTCTGACCCCGGCGTACGACAACATCTGGAGAAACGGCGACACCAAAGGCAGAAAATAAAACCAAAGAAATGGTGTGAAATTTGATACATTTGTTCAAAATCAAGTATAAACCTTTACGCAGAATGCTGTACATTAACAGCATTTGCAAAAGAAAAAAAAAACGCACACTTGATATCGTTCCTCCACCACTGAAAACATCAACCAGAAAAATCTGTTCTGAAACGAAGCAGTTCTACATGCTATAAAAACCATTTCACACAGTTAAGTCGTACAGAAGCTGCATTTATAATAAAAGTCTAAAAGAATAATTGCATTAAAATGACGTGTCGCCATGACAACAGCCCATGATTAGGATGATCAGGTGTTTCCTCCACCTGCAGATACAGAACATGAAGTGATGGTTGGAGATAAAATGCTCCCCAACGTGGCTTATCTGTCCCTGCTGGTGGACATGGAACATGGAGACTCTGGACTCCAGTCCGGCACCTTCCAAAGGGAAGGGACTGACAGGTCGGGTCCGCTCCTTTTCCCAACCCAGAGCAGAGGAACAGAACGATGTTCTCCACAGCCAGACGTGGTGTAGCGGCCATCGGGCAGATGGAGGCAGGTGGAGGTGCCTCCATGCCCAGGAGGAAACCTGTTGTACAGCTGCAGATGTGTGCAGATAGTGGAGACGCTACATAACATGCTACTAAATGACGTCAGCGCTTCACCTGCGTTCACCTGATCAATCATCCAATCTGAATGATTGTGTTGTCAATCATCCTCTCACGTTGGAACCAAACGCTGCTGCTTTATGTCTAGAAGTGATGCAACACACCAGAGGTGGAGAATTCTCATTTATTCACAAGTTTATCTTTAGTGTGGTTTCTGTCAGGGTGGTGTTTATTTCTCTCCATCTCCTGCACCTCCTCCTTCATAGTGATTATTGGTTCCTCTGCGAGGACACCGCAGCTAGGACACAAGGTGGACCCACTGCCCCCCCTCTCCGACCACATCTGCAGCGCTGCAACCCAGCTGGGACACACAGGAACACCAGTATGTTCCCAGTAAATAAACTGGAGTCAGAGACGTCTCATTTATGTCCGTTCATTTTATAATCTGAGACCAAGGAATGAAGCACTTCCAGCATCATCTGGAGCATTTTGTTCCAGCGTATCTCTGGACTCCTTCATTTTCCCGCCAGCTTCTAATCTGTGGGAGTGGGCAGCGGCCCCCCTTCCTCCTCCTGTGGACCAAGATGCACTTTCTCCCTACATTTTACTGTCTGACCACTTTATTTGTCCTTTCTGGATAAGTCCAGGAGTGTTCACCTGACCTTTTATGGCCAACACGTGGGCGTGACAAGATGTGCGCAACATTTAGTTTTGATCCTGATTTCTGAAGCGAAACAGGCGTGGGACGTGCGCGCGCACTGCTTTGTAAATCGGCAAGTTTTTTTGCGCCACATTTCCTGTTTTCCGTACGTATGCCACCTGTAGTCATCGTTGCTACGCACAGTTTGATAAATGAGGACCCAGATCGGCTGGTCTCTCAACGCAGTCGATTTTCTCCTCTCGAAGATCGGGCAGAGGGGAGCCCGCATGTCCTGACGGGATGCTTCCGGCTGGATACGTTCAGGACTCATGGGCCAGATGGAGACCGATGTGTCTGGCGGTTCTGTCCTCTGAGGACGTGGAGGATGTTTACATCTTTGGATTATTGGTGATCGGGATTCTGCTGCTTGGTGCTGGTGGAGTTCTGATCTACCTCAAGACCCGTGAGATTCTGGCAGCAACTGGCAGGCTGCCAGAATTTTGCAATGGAACAGGACGGGCTAGCAGTGCACAGACTCATGCGCTGACTGGATTCGACCATAAGCAGGATGCTGGTTTAGCCCAGACTGGTCATCTTTCGTCGGTCCCAGAGTTGATACCAACATGGAGAGGATGTCTGCTAAAATTGGTGGAAATTTACCCCCCCCATTCAGCTGTCTGGAGCTGCCAGCCTGAGATCTGCTATGGACTCAAGGCCGAGGGCAAATTGTTTTCCTCGCCTGGAACCCAAACAACAATCATATCTGGATTTGGCTTCCCAGCGGCCTTGGGCCGGCGCAACCCTCCCTGAGAACGGAAGAAGACATGTTCATAGATGCTCTTTCCCCCTCCTCAACCACCCCCAGTCCCCTCCCACATGACTCACTGCCTCCCGGGACTTTGTGTGTCTTGTTCGAGTTTGTGCTTAAATGTACGAGATTTTTTTTTCCCCTGTTTCTCCGGACTGCGTCATCTAGTGGCGCAGCCTGGAGTTACATGACCTTTTTTTCTGTAAACTTGTCATAAATCTTACATATCTGGATGTCAAACCTTGGACGAGCTGGTTTGAACCTTGACTCAGGGATGAATAAAGTACTTTGATTGATTGATAGATAATGTAATGCTGTTATGGTGTGGTGGTGTCATGTTGTGATGACATCATGTTGTGATGACATCATGTTGTGATGACATCATGCCATGACGCTACAGACTGCTAGAACTTCCAGAGATAAAACATTCGTAAGGCTGACGTTCCCCGCCAGTTCGGGGGCGGGGACACAGACCTGCTGGAGGGCGGTACGTGTAAACAAGACCTTTAAAAGAAAAGAATATAGACTTATGCAGAGTTGGGACTGTTACTAAAAAAGTAATTTGTTACTTGTTACCCGAGTAAATTGTAATGAGATTACTTCACTAAGTACTGCATTTGGAGTCACATAAAGGCACAAACTGAAACAGAGGTGATGAATCTGTGGAAGTGGTCATAATGTCTCCGGTTTTAATGAAACATTGTGTATTTGGCAGCAGATGGAGTGTGTTGGTGTGTATGAGAGGGTGTGGGCTGATGTCCGCCGGGTTTCACGCTGCGCATGCGGTCAGACCTCACAGCCAATCAGCAGCGTTAACACTGATCATACAGCTCCTTCAGAGGTTTACAGCTTTGTTTCTTTGTACGAGTCGAAGGTCACGTGTTGATCCTCGTGCCACAGAGACGTTATGATGTGATGTTACTGTACCTCATCAGCCAAGAGGGAGAGCTCGCTGGCATCGTGGGCATCGTAGTCGTACAGGACCTTGGCCTTTCGGGCGCCCGTGGCAGGCAGCTGCATCTGCTCTATAGCCAGTGAGCCGGCCCTCTGATTGGATGAGGAGGGGATGGTTGCCCCAGGAGATGATGGTCCAGATGGGAAAGCTGAGGATATGGGGGCGGGGCAGCCAGTAGCCAGCGTGTGTGGAGCGCCTGCAGCATTAGCGCTTCTGCAAGAGATTTGGAAAGCACAGACACTCATGAATGCTCGGTAGATCAGCGTGGGTCTGTTTTTCAGGAGTTCTCTTCACCAAATCTGTCCTCTGGAGCGGCCAGGAACACTAAGTCCTCACCTGTGGAGCTCCCTCTGAAGGTCCTGCATGTAGTGGTGACACTGAGCATAGTAGGTGGCCTGTGCCTCGGCAAAATCCTGCAAACAGCGCAGGTGGTTGAGCTAAAGAGAGAAAGGAAAAGGTTAGAGGGTTACATAGACATTTATTGTTGCTCCAACCTTCAACATATAACATCACATTGATGAAAGCTCCTTCTAATCTAATAATCTGCACAGCAGTGTGATGATGCTCCACTCGTACTTCTGTTGGTCTGAATTAGTGGCTTACAGGCCAAAACTGCGAACTGGGCAGGATAATATAGTTTAAGATAACTGGGATGTAATTTGATTACTTTTACTAAAAAAAAAAAAAGGGTTTTATTTTTTATATTTTAGGATTTTTTCCATTAAAAATACAATCTACCATTAGTGTACTACACATCTATACAGATTGATGGATGGATGGATGGATGGATGAATAATGGATGGAAGGATGAACCGACCACATTTAATTCCAGAAGGACTTTCTGGCTGTTGCTTGGACCTTCTATAATGACTCACATGTGTGCTGCTGATGCCTTCCAGCAGCAGCCTGGTGACCTCAGCCTGCCGGTCGAACTCCGTTTGAGCCACTCGGAGCTCGTGTTCGGCCTGTGAGGGAGAACACAGAACGGAGAGGAATCATTCAGGAACATGAGCTGTGATCATGGAGCAGGTGACCACACACTGTCCACTAGAGACGGTACTCACTTTGTCCACCTCCTCACTCAGCAACTGAGAGAAGGAGCATAACAGGAGAAAACACAGTCATGAGACATTATCATACTCAGACATGAAGCTACAAACATTTCCACAGTAAAACAGCTGCAGTGTGAGTGTGTGTGTGTGTGTGTGTTTCAATCTGAAAGTCATCATCATGTTTCTGATGTTTCACCACTGAAGTCAAATTACTGCTGTTTTTATTCAAATCCCTCATTGTAGACCTCTAAACGAGTTGCCTAGCAACCGCTGTGCTGGACAACAATAATAATCATACAACCCTAATGTCCCATGGTGCACTGGGAGACGTCCCATGGTGCACTGGGAGACGTGCCATGGTGCACTGGGAGACGTCCCATGGTGCACTGGGAGACGTGCCATGGTGCACTGGGAGACGTGCCATGGTGCACTGGGAGACGTCCCATGGTGCACTGGGAGACGTGCCATGGTGCACTGGGAGACGTCCCATGGTGCACTGGGAGACGTCCCATGGTGCACTGGGAGACGTCCCATGGTGCACTGGGAGACGTCCCATGGTGCACTGGGAGACGTCCCATGGTGCACTGGGAGACGTCCCATGGTGCACTGGGAGACGTGCCATGGTGCACTGGGAGACGTCCCATGGTGCACTGGGAGACGTGCCATGGTGCACTGGGAGACGTCCCATGGTGCACTGGGAGACGTGCCATGGTGTACTGGGAGACGTCCCATGGTGCACTGGGAGACGTCCCATGGTGCACTGGGAGACGTCCCATGGTGTACTGGGAGACGTCCCATGGTGCACTGGGAGACGTCCCATGGTGCACTGGGAGACGTCCCATGGTGCACTGGGAGACGTCCCATGGTGCACTGGGAGACGTCCCATGGTGCACTGGGAGACGTCCCATGGTGCACTGGGAGACGTCCCATGGTGCACTGGGAGACGTGCCATGGTGCACTGGGAGACGTGCCATGGTGCACTGGGAGACGTCCCATGGTGCACTGGGAGACGTGCCAATATGCACTGGGAGACATCCCATGGTGTACTGGGAGACGTCCCATGGTGCACTGGGAGACGTCCCAATATGCACTGGGAGACGTCCCATGGTGCACTGGGAGACGTGCCATGGTGCACTGGGAGACGTGCCATGGTGCACTGGGAGACGTCCCATGGTGCACTGGGAGACGTCCCAATATGCACTGGGAGACGTCCCATGGTGCACTGGGAGACGTCCCATGGTGCACTGGGAGACGTCCCATGGTGCACTGGGAGTGCACTGGGAGACGTCCCATGGTGCACTGGGAGACGTCCCATGGTGCACTGGGAGACGTCCCATGGTGCACTGGGGGGGGGGGCGTCTCTGTGTTGTCATTTATTCATGTTTCCCTTCTTCCCTCTCTGCAGGATCTCTGGTTCAGAGTTCTGCTTCTCGTGGACCCTGTTTGCTGTCCTCTCCACTCCCAGCTGGTCCAAGCAGATGGCCGTCCCTCCTGGTTCTGGTTCTGGTTCTGATGAGGTTTCTCTCTAATGTTTCTTGTGCAGCTCAGGATGGAGGATTTGATCCAGTCTGCTGGTTTCCTCAGCTGGGTATATAATACAAATACAGCTACAGTGGACTAATGTGGATCATATGATTGGGATTCTGACTGGACTGGAAGTTTGTGAAATGATCTCAGCCTAAATGTTTAGAACAAAGACAGAAACGCAGAGGAAGCCTCGTCAGCTAGGGAGAGGATGCAGCTAATGTTCTATCAGCACAACACCAGACAACAGAGACGTAGTCCTAACAGATGTACCACCTTCCTCTGAGAAGACACACTGGGCTCAGCTGCCACATCCCAGCTCTCCCAGTCGCTCTGCAGCTGCTTTCATCACACACAAAATGACAGACATGACTCCTGCGACTGGACAAACATCTCATTTACCGCTGAAACACAGCAGTCACACACCAACCTGGAATCATCGAGTCATCTGATCACACTGATTAAATACCAAGTCAGTCTGAACTGACACGAAGCTTGAAAACAAATATCAGTTTAACCATATGAGTATTTTCACATAGCTGCACTCATGCTGGGGAATTCTTTTCTCATGACTGGGTCGATATGAACACACGGTTATTTCAACTTCATTAATGTAGATTTGTTTTACTAAAATAAACTGGTGATTATGTCTGTAAAGTACCTTAAGATGATCTGTTGTGGGCTATCGTCATACAAATAAAGCTGAATTAAACTGATGCAGAAGAAAATAGGAATAAAAGAGACATAATTATTACTTAATGAATATTAATTTAATTAATAATTAATTACTTCTTAGTAATTACTTAGGATTCATTAAAAAATTCACTCCCCCCACAGTTGTCGTGAGGTTAAACCTGACCTATTAAACCGAAAATGTTTTTTTAACTAGGCTGTAAACGTGTTTATTTCTGCCGTAAACGTGTTTATTTCTGCCGTAAACGTGTTTATTTTTACTGTAAACACGATTATTTCTGCGTTGAAGTTGGTCTTTTTAACATTGGAGTCTCTGGATATTCCCTGCTATTTTGCATTTTCTCGAGTTATTTTTGTCTAATGTTATAATTTAGTGATAATCTGACACATTTAGGACAAATCTGCAAAATAATAAGAAACCAGGAAGGAGGTAAATACTTGTTCGCATCGCTGCATGGCAGCTGGATCGTCCACGATGATGTCACCAGCAGGCCTCTGGCCTGGAAGCTGCTGGGACCAGCATGAAACCCTGCACTGGTCTAAGCAGGGACACTGGACTGGTGGCTGCTTCTCTACTGGAAATCCCTGCATACGTCCAGTCGTTCAGGATTTTCCTCCTCAGCTCAGATTTTATTCCCAGCAGAACATTAAAGCATTTTTCTTTTTGTCGGAATGAAAAATGATTCGGGAGATTTTCACATCCTCGTGAATAATTATGTTTTAGATTAATTTACATGAGAGAACCGTTTAAACTAAAAACAGAGAAGCATCTTGTTTACGGAGGAAAGACCCCTCAACCAGGGTCTTGTAGCTGGACTCACTTTTCACTTTGCTTTCAGCAAGTGGGATGAGACCAGTTTTAATCTCATGCTGGCGGGGAAAATGGTCCAGCAGCCTAAAATATTTAAATAAATGTTAATTATTAATGTTTAGTATAGTGGCTTTAAAGATGTTGCAGTGTGAGGAGGAGCGTCTTCACTCTTTCAATGCATTAAACAAAATATTTGTGTTGCACAAACTACTTTATTCCTTTAAAATTCAGAACTTTTAGCTGCAATTTAAAGGAAAAATCAGTCAGAATAGCAACAGATGCTCATTCATGTTTGTTTCTTCTTACCGCAGATGCACTGGCAGAAAGAACGTAATTTCGAGGCCTCGTCTCCTGAAAATCTGGTGCAGCCTATAAAAACACACAGAGGATAACACGCATGTTGGCATCATGCAGGTAAAACGCAGACATCTCACTCAGGCAACACAAGGACGGAAACCAGAGAGAAAGCAGAGGAAACGTTGAAGATGAAGGGATTTTTAGCATCTTGAAAGTCAGATCGAATAACGCAGGGTTGGAGGTGTGCTGGGTCCAGCTCATTCAGCTAGATAAGCACATGTATCGTCGTAGCAACAGTCTCCAGCTCTGGTCCTGCAGATTTTAGTGTTTTCCTGGTACAACGCTTGATTCAAATGAAAAGGTTCTACAACAACTTGTGTGCACCTGCCTGTTAATGAGCCTTGTTTGATTTGGGTGCTGGAAACCCTCAGTCATCCTCAGCACATTCTCCAGAAACACCACTGAGAGCATCCTGAGACTCCGTATGGAGAGGAGGCTGCAGAGCTTCTGAGTGGAAGAGTGTGAGGAGAGTGGACCCCACACACCCCCATCATGCTGACGTCTGGTAGGAGGTTCCACAGCATTCGGGCATCATTTCACCATCTATTGGTGCATTTTGTATATATTTTTTAACACTGCTGAGCCAATGAAACAAAATTTCATTCTGTATACACTTTTGAATGACGATAAAATTGGTCTACGTCTACGTGTGTTGCAGCAGGGAAACAATAAAACCTGCAGGATGGTAGCTCAGCGGATGAGGATCGGAGTTGGAGATCCCTGGGAGAGTGTAAACAATGTAAACGTAAACCTGCAAGCATGTCAGGAGCAGTGACATACTTGCAACTCATTTGGTATGGGTTGGGCCAAACTGCAGCCCCCATGTCAACAACAGTCTCCACACCCTCCAACACACAGTCAGCCGCACAATGGGGCTGTTGGTTATATGTTGGTTATATGCTGGAAGATCCATTTCCTCACTGACATGTTAACGACGCATGGCGACACGTTCGCCAGCTGGATTCAATTGTTGCTGTTCTGTTTTTATTTTCCTTTATTTTATTACATATTTACTGGCAGTAATGAATGTAAAGCCACATATTTACAGCCAGAAGAAATCTAACACTACTGTACAGAAGCGTAGAGCCTGATTAAGTCTGGAATCTCATAACACGATAAATTTTATAATAAAAGATTAAACTTATTTCATGATAACGTGATGCGTTTTGTAGTGAAAACCTGGAATATAAACCGTATTCCTCTTTGAGTGAGGAAACTGCTGCAGATCAGAGAAAAGTCTGAACGGGATTACGTTGTAGTTCGTAGGACAGCCTGATGGTGCAGCTGGAGGATAAACCAGACAGGATACGTCTTCCTGTCCCAGTCCTACCAGAGCATTTATAGCATTTTATCATTAACCACTGGTACATGTTAACCAAAAGCAACACACACGCCATCTCACTGCTGCAGCCGTGTTGCTCATATCTGTCCTGAGTTACAACACTGAAGAATAATTCATCCTTTGAAAAATAAGTTTCTGCTTGATAAGAATAATTTCCATAAAACGCATTTTGCTCCAATGTTTTTGGTTGCAGCAACATCTGCAGCATTTTACAGTCATGATAAGGTCCCCGGTTGTGTTTTCTGTGCAACTGCAGAGTAAACAGACTACATGGACTTTGTGGGACTCCAGACATGTGCCATGATCTCACCGCTGCTTTGGCTTCTGCCTGCTTGGCTTTTTTCAGGCGAGCCTTGCAGATGTCCAGATCCAACCTTCGATTCTCCAGAAGCCGCTTCTCTTTCTGTAAACCGTCAGAAACATGGGATCAAACATTTCAGCAGCTTTTTATCCATGTAAAACAGAGTCAGACAGAGACACCAGACTGGAACAATCCATGCCCACATGGTTCTTCCCTTCACTGGTGTTGACATGAAAAGAACCAACAGGCCATACTCACTGATATGGTCCTCCAGTCCCCTTCCAGGAAGTTGCGTAGAGGAGAGAGAAAACTTCCAGCTGAGGTCTGGAGGAATTCCCGTTCAGCTCCTCCCAGTCTCTTCTGGTACTCTCCCACGGTGATCAGGGTACTACCTACAATGGTACAGATGGCGGAGGATATTCTGTTCACATGTACAGAAACTTTTAAAGTTTTATTTGGACATTTGGGAAGACGCAGGGAGGATGGGGGGGAGGTTTAAGGGTTTGGTTCAGAACTACAGGCTGCACTGTGCAACTTTCCAACCTTAAAACTGTTTCCAACTCATATAAAGGCACGGTGATGTCTACTGTGTGCAATTCTGCAGCCACCGGGGGGGGTGGTAGGGTTTTCAGGGTTTGGTGGGGGGGTGTGTTGTAGAGCTTCAGGGTTTGGTGGGGGGTGTGTGGTAGGGTTTTCAGGGTTTGGTGGTGTGTGTGTGGGGGGGGCTTCAGGGTTTGGTGGTGTGTGTGGTAGGGTTTTCAGGGTTTGGTGGGGGGGAGGGGTGTGGTAGGGTTTTCAGGGTTTGGTGGGGGGGAGGGGTGTGGTAGGGTTTTCAGGGTTTGGTGGGGGGGAGGGGTGTGGTAGGGTTTTCAGGATTTGGTGGGGGGGAGGGGTGTGGTAGGGTTTTCAGGGTTTGGTGGGGGGGAGGGGTGTGGTAGGGTTTTCAGGGTTTGGTGGGGGGGAGGGGTGTGGTAGGGTTTTCAGGATTTGGTGGGGGGGAGGGGTGTGGTAGGGTTTTCAGGATTTGGTGGGGGGGAGGGGTGTGGTAGGGTTTTCAGGATTTGGTGGGGGGTGTGTGGTAGGGTTTTCAGGATTTGGTGCAGTGTTGCCTGGTTTGCTTGTTAAAAGAGACTTTTGTTTTTTGTAAAGTCGCTTGTAAATATCATCAGTCGCGAGTTGCTTATTTGAGTTACTTTGTTCCTTGTATGAACGTATCTTGAATATTTCTAACTTATTCACATTTATGTGAAAAGCATCACATCTTGGATCTGTCCAAAAAAACCCATCTCCTTGGTAACCACACTGGCCCAAACTGGTAATCGACAGAGGGCTCTGCCTAGTTTGCAACGTTCACCATGCTGACTTGGTACCAGTGTTGCCAAGTCTGCTTGTTATAAGCAAGTTTTTGCTTGTTTGCTTATTCTGAGGGGTCAAGCTGATTCTTTTGGTCTTGTTTCCATCCAGCTGGTTGGTTGTTTTTCTTGCAAGATCTGGAAACATTAGTTTAGTGGGTGTTGGCACCAAAGGCTAGCCTTGAAACAAGAACCACACCTCAACTACCAAAAAGGCTAAAATTTGATTTAAACATGACTGGACTAGAGTTAAAGGTAGATTGGGAGATCCTGGAAACACAGTTCCATCAAGCCTCAAAAGAACCAGCACACACCAGAACCAGTACACACACTGCTCATTCTTCTTCTGCTTTTTTCTTAGAAGTAACTTTCTCCAAAACGGTTTTCGTTTCCGACTCCAGATGGTCACCTTTTCTGCCATAATGTCCCCTTTGTTTACATATGTACTTTATTCTAATATATATCATGCTAGCATGTTTACTTGTGTACTGTATTCTGATGTAGCATGCTAGCTAACGCAGCTAGCTAACGCAGCTAGCCAAGCTTGGTCTTTCTCTGAGTTTACTTTGTGTCATAATTTTTTCCTCTGCCAGATAAACAACTTTACATTTACAACAATAATTAGTTACTTTTTAAAGTTAATAAATTCCTTAATAATACAATGTCAGAGTACATTTAAGTCACTGATTATTTTGCTTTATTTTCATCATGCAATAATCAAAACAATATTATTGCTGGCATGTATTAAAGTCATGCAAAATTTTTGCTTTTGACATTATAGTCAGCGCTAAATTGTTATTGAAGAGATTCCTGCAGCAGATAATCCCTGAATTTAACAGACAGGTTGACCAAAGTTAAGAATATTCCTAACAGATGTTGCAGATAGTGATGATAGTTCATCAATAACTTCTGTCCCTGTTAAAACCCTCCAGACCCACCTCTGGCACAGAACAAGAAGAAATTCTTCTTTCATTGCTGGAGGACATATGAACATGCTGAGTTACTTAAAACTGTGTTCGTGTTCACATGACGGCACATCCTCCATCAGCTCGGCGCGACAGAGAGTGGAGTTCCACCAGCTGATTGTAGAGTGTGATGAATGTGGTCTCTGAAGAATTCTTCGTGTTTGTTTTTAATAGTTAAATTAAAAATGAGCTGATATTTCATAAAAACTGTAAACTCTCTTATTTTGAACATCTAATATGATGTTTGTGTTGTGGTTGAGTGCTACTCACCATACGGCGTCTCGGGGCCAAATTCAGTGGCAGCGTCCAACATATACTGGCCCAGTAGCTCTGCATTGGTGGTCCTGGAGGGGATCTTCTTGTCCAGTTTGTCATAGATGAATTCCTCTATCCGAGCACCTGGATAACAGGTGGGAAAAAAGAGCTGGAAGTCTCTGGTTCTGGAAAGATGGGGCTTCTTCTTACACAGAGGCACCCATCTAATAAACGGCAGGTCTGAACGTCATATAGATGTTTACTGTTGTATTTTTTTTTTCTGAAGTTTATTTATTCTATGTTTTTTTTCTTGTTTCTGTTTTGTGGTTGTTTTGTTTTTCCAGGACCAATCACATTTAAATATGAACTAGGGACCAGTAATAACTGATCAAACTCTGATGCAGCTAATCTTTGACACCTTCCGGACTACTAATCCCAGTTTGAAAATAAATCTCTACACTATCAACATGTAAGAAGTAATTCATATTCATATTCAATTCTTTTTTTTTTCCTTTCTCTCTCTCTTTTTCTCTCTACAAGTTGTTTTCTGTTTTCTCTTCTTTTCTATTCTCTTTCTGTCCCTCTTCTGTCCTCTCCAGTCCGGTCCAGCAGTACAAACTTTGTAATACAAACAATTATGTAAAATAAATAGAAAAATAAAATTAAAATCCAGAATATCAATAATGCTTCCCTTGGCAAAGTAAATTTGCCCAGCAGAACACAGCATCCAGAAAATCCATTTTGTCTGCTTAAATGCTGGACAAGACAAAAAGAAGAAGAAAAAAATAAATAAATCATATTTTATGTGAATAAATGGTTGCATTATGTAAATGAACTGAAATTTAAAGAGTGAAAACTGTGAACACTAATGTGCTTTATGTGACAAGGACAACAGCTGATGACCAAAAACCATCCACACCAAACAACGACAGAATCGACTGTTTGGTAGAGAAGATCTGGACAGGTTGTCATGGACACAACCCACATCCTCAACTCTGCTGCTCATCCAACTAATACATGTTTCTTCCAAATGGGACTCCATTTAACTGGGAAACAAACTGTCCACAGTATTTATTGTTTAAACAAATGAATAATCCACAAAATGCTCATTTACTAACAGCCCTGAGAAAGCTGGCGAAAACAAATAACAGAAATCTTCATTTAACCCTTTCCGGTCCTGCTCGACCATCTGGCAGAGGTAAATATGCAGTGACTTTCATGAATTTCTTGAAAGATTGTGGAAATAAACCTGCCTAAACATCTCTACCAGCTTGTTTGTGTATGTATATGCACATGGAGGAAGTCTTTTGCTGAACAAGAGGAGGTTATGGGTCTCGGGATCACTAGTGATTGCTGGTAATGCATGGAGAGTCTCATCAAGTTCTTTAGCACAGAGAACCATTCCTGCAGAGGTTCTCTGATAAAAGTTGGGGTTCAACCAGGTGAAATGTTAAAACCAACTCTGTAGGGGATGGGGGGCCAGAGTAGCTAAATTAATAATAGGGGACACGAGGATACTATAAGATTTAGCTATGAGCCTCGCTGCGGCCTTCTAAACAACTTGTAGTTGTTTCAGTCATTGTTTACATGGTGAACAAAGCATTGCCATAATACGGACTTGATGAAATGAAAGAATGCAGGATCATTTCCATCAACAGGACTCAGTTTGGCATTATTTTAAAAGTAATAAGAGCAAGAGTGAACCAAAGAAACATGACATTTGCATGAACTTCCTCCAGTCAACGCTAAGTTCAGAGTTAGCCAGAGGTCCCGGATGGAGGGTTTAACACATGAGGCAGGGGGTTAATATGTAGAAATCTATCTGGCCTTCAGTTTTTCATCATTATGTTGAAGAAAATTAGCATCCATCCCACTTCTGAGTCCAAGCACCTTAACAAGATTTGAACATTAAAAACATCAGAATTTAAAATGAAAATATAACAGCATATCATCAGCATATATCCGAGTAAAACCATCCAAAGCAGATGTTGATACCCAGCATTCAGCCAATCAAGCGTGATGTGGTGGTTAACTCCAACATCAGGAGCGCAGATCATCCTCATCATCAGGATGTTACAGGATGTTTCAGAGAAATGACATCCAAACGGAACACGATGGTATGTAGAACAGCTGGATGTCGTCTAGCCACAAGCTGATTGTTTTACAAGCTGATGAAAAATCTGGTGAGGTTTTCAAGCTGCTGCAGCAGATGGATGCTGGGCTTGTTGGGTAAATAATGACAACCAGGCTGGAACAACCAATAAAACGATGACTGTGTATCACATCCTGATGCAGAAAACCTGATTCAGTCTGAGTCAGTCACCACAGCACTGTGGGAGATGAAGGAGAGACTTACCGGTGTGATCAACTGCAGCATGAGGGGTGACAGAACACACACATCATTAACTTGCACTTTATATGACACTCATGTAAAGATTTCTACAGGTGCACCTCCACGAAAAGGTCCAGAACCTTCCAGAAACTTGTTTCTAGGAATGTCCCCAGCCTACTGCGATTCATGACGGAAACATAAAACTGGACTAGAGCTGAAGGTAGAATAGGAGATCCTGGAAACAGTTTCAGCGAGTCCAAACCCCGAAGCCGCGGCTCCAAGGCACCAATCCACTCGCTGCTCTTGCTCCACTCGGTCTGCCTTTCTTTGCCAGTAACCTTCTCCAGAACAGTCTTTCTTTTAGGCACCTTTTCTGGGTTAACCTCCCTAATGTTACGTTTGTACTCCATTCCAGGGGTGTCCCGCTCCGTTCTCGGGGGCCACAATCCTGCAGGTCTTCCGTGCTCCAACACACCTGACTCAAGCTAATCGGTCATTTTGGAGAACTTCATTGGCTGTTGGATCCTTTTAATGGAGGCCAGGTGTGTTGGAGCAGGGATACATGGAGAACCTGCAGGACAGCGGCCCTCAAGGACTCACTTTGGGCACCCCTGGTGTATTCTGATGTAGTATGTCAGCTAATGTAGCTAGCTGAGTTTTGCCTCTCCCTTTAATGCCTTTATGAGTCCTCTAAACCTCTGAGAGAGCGCGATCCGTGCACGAAGAGGGGCAGGTCAGTTTGATAGACATGTCTCCATCCAATCGTTTAGAACGGGTCGGTTAAAATGAGTGAAGGGTGTCTTTTCAGTCCTGTCTGTTCCACAGACGACTACGTTTGTTTTGTTTGTGTTGGAGCATTTAATCATCTGGTTGCAACCGCTGTGAAGAGGATTTTAAGCAAAATATTAAAACTGCTCCTGGAAAACATTACCAACCCTTAAAAAGTCTAAAATAGTCACTAAATGTCTCCTTTTGCTCAAACTGTAGAACAAGACGTCATCATCAACGAATCAGTCTTTATAGTTCTGAAGTGAATCAAGTTCTTCAGAAGGTTCTGGGTCTTCTGGTCAATCTCTTCAGTAAACACGGAGTCCGAGCGTTCAACTGGACGTACACACCTTCACACGGGACCGAAAGGTTTGGGAACTTACTCGGGTTGGGCTGCAGGAGAACCTCCGTTTGTCTTAAGATCTTTTCAGTCCAGTTTTTGGTACCATCCGCCTTCATGATCAGGTTCTCTAAGTGGGGATCCAGTTCAGTTTTCTCCGCCTGGCCCAGCTTCTCCTCGGTGAACTATGAGACAGGATCATAAAGGTCCATCAGGTCTCAACAGCAACTGGAGTCTGAACAGACGTAACATACAGAACATAACTGATTCTGTTGTTAGCTTTACTGAGCGGAAGATCGCCTGAACCGGCGCCTGAACTGGATGGATGTATGAGACTTGTACAGCTCTATTACAGTAAAGTTTAAGTCAAACAATCCGTGGGCTGTGTTGGTTTG
Source organism: Telmatherina bonti (assembly GCF_933228915.1). NCBI lineage: Eukaryota > Metazoa > Chordata > Actinopteri > Atheriniformes > Telmatherinidae > Telmatherina > Telmatherina bonti. The sequence continues at coordinate 34,845,574 of NC_136615.1, forward strand.
AACATTACAGGTTTTTAAGTCATTTAAAACAAAGAGAAACACAGAACTCATGAAACAACATCAAACAGTAAAAACTGAGCAAATATAAACTTACTTCATGGTTAATAGTCGATAATTTTATAAGTTTTAACTTTTAATTTCTGTCTGAAGTTCAGCTCTCCAGCAGCTGATCACAACCCCAACTTCTAAAAGGTTTGTATGTTAAACTGTAAATAAAACCAAAAGCCAATTATTCCTAAATCTAAACAACCCAAATTCCATTTCCAGTAGAAGATAAGACAACATATTAGAAGTGGAAACTCAGATTTTTTTTATCATTTTGAGTTAAATATGAGTTCTAATTGAATGGAATGGCAGCAGGATGTTAAGCATCACATGGTATCACCTCTTCTTTTAATGGCAGGAGGGGAAAAAGCTGGAAAAGTAACTGGTACAAACTGGATGAGCATCTGGCCAGTAAAATGACTGGGTATGAAAGGAGCCTTTCAGAGAGGCAGAGTCTCTCAGATGGAAAGATGTTCACCAATCTGGGACAAACTGGGTCTGAGAATTGGGTTACAATTTCAGAAAATGTTCTTTAAGTAAAACTGTGAAGAATTTAAAGATCCCTTTGTAGAATATCATCAAAAGATTCAGAGAATCAGAAGGAATCTCTGTATGCTTTTGGTACTTTTATGCATTAAAACCAGACATGATTCTCTACTGGAAACCAGTGCATGGACTCATGAAGATTCCAGAAACAGCCCAGTTCAGCCTGAAATCCACACCTGCAGGTTAAAGCTCCATCATATGTGAAGAGGATCCAGAAACACGCCGTCTTCTCTGGACCAAAGCTCATTTAAAATGTTCTGAGTGGAAACCTGGATGAAGATGTGGAATAGTTTGTGGACAGCATGGACGGCGTGTCCTGCAGACTAAAGAGGAGAGGGAGCATCCAGCTTGTTATCAGCCTGCATCTCTGATGGGATGGGGTTGCATTAGTGCCGATGGCGTGGGCAGCTTCCACATCTGGGAAGCTCCATCAATGCTGAAACATCTGCTCCCATCCAGACAACGTCTCTTTCAGGGAAGACCTTCCACCATGCTGGACCACATCCTGATGGTGGATCAGGAGAACCGGTCCAGCAGGACCACGCTGGACCACATCCTGATGGTGGAACAGGAGAACCGGTCCAGCAGGACCACGCTGGACCACATCCTGATGGTGGAACAGGAGAACTGGTCCAGCAGGACCACATCCTGATGGTGGAACAGGAGAACTGGTCCAGCAGGACCACATCCTGATGGTGGAACAGGAGAACTGGTCCAGCAGGACCACGCTGGACCACATCCTGATGGTGGAACAGGAGAACTGGTCCAGCAGGACCACGCTGGACCACATCCTGATGGTGGAACAGGAGAACTGGTCCAGCAGGACCACATCCTGATGGTGGAACAGGAGAACTGGTCTGCTGCAGTCCAGATGTTTTAACCAGTACAGAACATCTGGAGCTTCATGGAAGCAGAAATCCAGCTGTGGAACCCCCCAGTTTAGCCCTGAATGGGTTAACGTCTTTATATCCGTTATCCTGCAGGTTTATCTCTTCTTTGTTTGTTTTTAACGCACTTTCATTTATGGTGTTTTAATTTCATAGTAAAGCTGCTTGTAGAATGAAAATAAAGCCTATCTATCCACCCACCCATCCATCCACCTACCTACCTGTCTGTCTATCTAGATACCTGTCTATCTACCCATCCATCTATCTAGACATCTATCTGTCTGTCTATCTATCTATCATCTATCCATCCATCTATCTATCTATCTATCTACCTACCTGTCTATATGTATGTCTGTCTGTCTGTCTGTCTGTCTACCTATCTAGAACAGGTGGTAGTCTGTGTGCTGAATGAATACGTCGGGAGTCTGCGAGCATGTGCGCGTGCATCTGAACATGCATGTGCGTGGTGTCATGTACTGGATCACAGCCATCAATAATAGATGGAGTCTGGAGGAGCCTTTATCGGCTTACAGCTGCTCATGCGCACCAAGCCCATAACCAGCAATATGTCCAGGTGGGATCAGAGGTCACGAGGAGTCTCGCGCTGTTAGAACCGGAACCTCGGCCCAGAACCAGCTGCAGTCTGACCTCATCTCCACCATACCGGACTCTGGAGGACCTGCTGCGGATCCAGGCTTACCTGGACGGCCCGGGTGAAGAACATCCCTGCGTCAGAGGCCAGCTTCTTCACGTTGAAGTCCATGGTGCCGTGCCGTGCCGTGCCGAGCGGGTTCGGGTCGGGCTGGTTTGGTTCCCCTCAAAGGGAATCCTCTGGATCAGCTGATGATGGAGTTGCAGACGGAAAACTGGAGCCGTAAATCCGCTCTGGCGATCGGGGATCTGCTGCGCGTCCTGGATTTAAAGAGACCGCAGCACCGCGTCATCATGATGAAGATGATGATGATGATGATGGTGGGGGAACTGCTTCCAGAGCTTTAAGCACACGTGACCTCCACATGCACAAACACTGGTAGTCACACCTATAAACATAAACAATAATAAACTATCCAGCCATCCATTTTCTGAACCACTTCGCCCAATACGGTCACTGGGAAACTGGATCTGTCCCAGTAGTCACTGGGCGGGAGGAAGGCACACTTGGACATGTCACCAGTCCAGCACAGAATAATAAACTCTAAAAAGTTATTTAAACATTGATGAAGATTTAAGGTTTGATTAAAAAGTTCTCATTAATTTTGCTAAATTACACAAAGCACAAGAAAGTCTTCCTGTCAGGTGGAAACTTCCACAGTGGGTGTTGTCTGTTATAGATGTAGCACACTTAGAGTTGTCTACTGCACGTGTACATAATGCTGAGGAAGAAACTATCATTGCCTGGAATCAGTGTCTGATCTGAAGAGTCTCATAATATGAGGCTACTTTTCAGGATGATTGAGAAAGTTGAGTCGCGTTTCCTTAGTATGCAGATCAAACACTTTATTATGTGTCCTGTGTCTGTAGGTTTATTTTATTTTTGTTCATAGTGTTTCTTCTATATGCGTTTTTGTTCATGTGTAGAATATAAAATAAATAAAAAAGTTGGTTAAAAAAAATTGTGCAATTTGCCCTCAACAGTTTAAGTTGGGATGGAAAATAAATAGAAAAAATAAATTAATTAATTAAATAATTTTTTAAAAAATGAATAGAAATTAATAAAAATAAATAGAAACAAACGAAATAAATCAAATAAATAGAAACAAACAAATAAAGGTTAGGTTGCCGGGTTATTCTGAATTGTCCCAGGGGGTGAGTGTGAATGGCTGTTTGTCTCTGTGTGTGGACCTGTGATGGACTGGGAACCACTGACTCCAGCTTCCTGCCTCCATCGACTGGTCTAAGTGGTGAAGAGAATGGATGAAGTAAATAAATGTCAATATGATCATTTATTAATCAATAATGTAAACCAGAATCCCCCCCCCCCCCCCCCCCCCCCCACATAGCCTACTTCAACCCAAACAACCAGCTTTCCTTTTTTAACTTGTTGCAGATATTTATGCTCGTTGATCCAGATGTTTTATTTTCATGTCTCTCTAACGGGATCACAGTTAAAACAGCTGTGTGTGTGTGTGTGTGTGTTAAGAGAGGAACATAATCGTGTGTGTGTGTGTGTGTGTGTGTCCCCGGTAAAATCTAAAGTTCTGTATTTGAGGATCCACAGAAGCTTCCTGAATATTTCTGATCATCTTCTGCAGCTTCTGTTGAATCCTTTATTTTCTTTCCACGCTTCAGGCTGAATGACGTTTGAGAGACAAAAATCTGCAACTGATTCTGAAAATTCACACAAAAATCCAGCTTTTAACCTGTAAAGAGGAAACTTGTTCATTTGCAGGTGAAAGAAGAAGGAAGATGAATATTTACAACATTCCTCTCAGTGCAGGTGGAAACATGGTGAACTGCAAAATAAATGGACTTATTTCATAAACTCTACTTCATCAGCTTCACCTGTTTACACAAATATCCGACCAGTAAATCACTGGCATGAGCGTTGTCATGGAGACATGGTGAAGACGATCCGCTGAAGTTCCCACCAAGCATCCGGATGAGGAGGAAAAGAGTTTAATGTGCTTTGAACGCAGCATGTTGTCGGTCTGAGTGTTTCAGAAGCTGCTGCGATTTTCACACACAATAACAGCAGTAACATCAGAGAACATCATCTCTGAACACACAACACGTCCAGCCTGGAAGCAGATGTTCTCCAGCAGCAGAAGACCACAGCGAGTTCCTCCTGTCAGTAAGAACAGGAAACTGAGGCTACAATTCCCACAGACTCACCAGAACTGGACAATAGAAGATGGAGAAACGTTGCTGGTCTGATGAGTCTCCAGTTCAGCTCCACATTCACATGGTAGGATCAGAATCTGCTGGAAACATCATGACAACATGGATCCATCCTGCCGTCAGGATCAATGCTGCAGGCTGCTGCTGGTGGGATGGTGGGGGTTCTTGTCCCACTTTGACGACTTCCTACAACCATCATGTTGGAGGAGACCAGATTTACGTCTGCCGTCGCAGGACATGTAAACAAATAAATACAGCTCAATTCCAGCAGAACAACCACTGTTAAACTCTGAAACAGGGCGGTCCAGCTGCGGTCCTCGGGGGCCACAATCCTTCAGGTTTCCCATGTATCCCTGCTCCAACACACCTGACTCAAACCAGTCAGTCATTGTACAGAACTTCCTTAACTGTTGGATCCTTTCAATAAAAGCGCGTTGGAGCAGGGATACATGGAAAACCTGCAGGACAGAGACCCTTAAGGACCGACTTTGGGCCCCCCTGCTCTAAAATAAAACTGGTCGGGGCCCCTGGTTGGACGAGCGTGGTAAATTATTACTGACATGAATGTCAGTCTCATTTAATGACACTGATGGTTTTATTTAGTTACACTTAATATTAGATTATTTACTGATTACTTTGTATCATTTTTATGTATCATTTTTTTAAATAAGACATTAATCATGATATATAATCTTATAGTAATGTTTAAAAACCTGTCAAACAAATGCAAAGTGTTGTATATTTATCATATAAAAACACCAGAGCTCAGAAGAAAGACATGATTCAGGCTGATTTTACCACTCCATCTTTATTGCTTATTTATTTATAGATTTTACATCAATTTCTGGAAACTACTGAAACAAACTAAGTGGAAACCTGAACTGTTGCTGTCCTCGCGCTGTTTGGGTGAAACCTACCAGCATCAGATAAGAAATGAACATTTTCTAACAGGAGAACCTTGGAAGCAACAGAACATTTCAACCTCACACACACCTTCACTCAAAGCCAGTCCACCTGCTACAGTTTTTACTTTTCATCTCTAACTTCGTTCCTTCTCGGGGAGAAAAAGCCGAACCCTTCCATGCTGTCCGAGCAGACGGACTGAAGGGAAAAGTTACCTAAAAGCTGGAGATGTGATGCATGTTCGCATTCACACAGAGAAACCACATGACTGTAACAGACAGCAGCTGGAACACATCTGTACCAACCAGACTGGAAGATCGACATGAGTCAGCTCCAAAGCGCCATCACTCAGAAAGCCAAACAGACGGTGGCAGAATTCCTCTGAGTTACATCATCAAGTCCTTTTTCTAATCCATCGGATAAAAGATCGTTAATATCACCTTTTTTCTGTTTATTAAATACTTTACAGCTGAAGAATGAAAACATGAACAGAAGGATGGTGTTTACAGAAAATGGACCTTTAAAAGTGAAGATGGTGCGTCACCTGGACAGGGCGTGTAGACGGAGACGGTTTTAACTCTGCCTCATTTCAACCAGATGAAAGCTGATGCAGCTACACGAGGAAATGTTCATGTTCACCAGCAAACTGTTAAAACCAGTCAAAGTCTGTGGTTCCTCACCACTGAAACCAGTCTCTTCAAACCAACGCCGTTCGTCTTCCTGTCAGCACAAGCAGGAGTCCATTAGAACTCCTGCAGAATGGTAATGAATCGTTTTCATTACCATGAAATGAAAACGATTCATTTCATGGTAAAATGAATGACCCGGTTGTTCTGGTCCTGGTGGACCTCAGTGGTCCGATGCCCCGGATCACAACATTCTGTTACTGGGATTAAAAAGATCAGATTGGTCTGATAGATTCCCGTTTGTTCATGAAAATGAGTCTTCATCACACCCGAACAAGTCATGGCGTCCCACAGGGTTCTGTCCTTGGACCAGTACTTTTCACCCTGTACGTGTTTCCGTTAGGTGATATCATTAGAATAAACATTTATTCCACCCAGATGATACTTAGCTATACTTCCTAATAAAAGCAGAACACACAGATATCTTAAAGACGCAGAGACATGGACGACCGAATCGTCCTCTAAACTTGGACAGAGTTTAGAGGACAACTCTTTAGACGACAACTCTTTGTCGTCTTTGGAGCCGAGAAGTTCAGGAAGACTCTGACTAGCTATGGATGGTTTTAGCTGGTGAGGAACCTTTCTGGACCAGGATCTGTCCTTCCTGGTAAAACTGGGGCTCCACTGTCTTCTCATGCAGCTTAGATTGGACCATTAAATCAAGGGTAAGACGTGATCCAATCCACTGGTTTGCTCAGCTGGGACATTCTGTTTATGAACTGGTTTATCTGAACAGAATTACTATAAATGATCATGAAATGGATTGGTGTGAACTGGATAATAACTGGAACACAATGAAGTGGATTGAGCTTGACTTTGGATTGGGTGGTTCTGAGTCTGGTTTGGTTGAGTTTAACTGGGTTTGGACTCCACCCTCCTTCAGACTGCGTCTGATGGGAGTCGAGACGATCCGCAAAACGGGATTTTAGAGGGAAAGTTTAGGCGAGGGAGTTTGAAGTCGGATCATGAAAAATGTCTGAAGAAACTTTTTAATGTGGAGTTTTTAAAAAACAAAATAAATTCTGCTGGCAGACAAACAGCTTTTACCCCTAAAAACAAAGAAAAGTCATCCTACTAAAGGTAGGGATGCGGCTGACATGTTTGTTCAGCTCAGTGTCAACATGAAGGTGAAGTAAAGGATGGAAACTCCACACAGCAGCTTCAGGAGAACGACTGAATAAAGTCAGACTTTGGCTGCAGGTTGAGGTCGGGGTGAAAGCAGAGTAGATATTACCAGTAGATATTAAATATAAATAAGAGATGGGAACAAGGTGTGATTAATCTGAGCTCACATTCAAACCAGTGATGTCGTCCACACGTTCCCTTCACCGTGATGTCCGAAGCTCCTCTCCGAACGCCAGAAAAGACCCCATCCCCACCACTCTCAGTGTCAACGTCCACACGTCGCTCCATTTTACTGGCATCGTTTGAAAAAGCCGAAAAGGGCAGATTCACGTAAAGCAGCAGCTCCAGCAGCAAGCTGCCGACCAGTAAACACAGATCTGTTCCTGAATTCTCCTTTACTGGACATCGGGCCAAACAAACAGCAATTCTGTTGACTTTAAAGTCTAAATATACAGACAGAGCAAAGCAGTAACTCCTACTAGATGCCAACCACTAGATAATATCACCGCCACCTGAGTGAACACCTGCAGGTCTTAATATTTGTTATAGCTTTACCAAACAAACAGGATCTACAGCTGAGTTAGAGGACGGGGGGTCAATCAGGCACTGAGTCTTCACGAAGAAGAAGAGAAGATGAAAACGACTATTAAACACGTTTCATGGCATTTCTCTGATGGTTCATCGTGACAATAAGACAGTTAAGCATGAATTCCTCCAACAACGGCTTTAGTTGTCCAGCTTCAGCCTGCTTTACAAACAGTCTACGAACAGCCAGCCAACAGTCTGCCGGACAGTCAGCCGACAGTCAGCCGGACAGTCTGCCGGACAGTCAGCCAGACAGTCAGCCGGACAGTCAGCCGGACAGTCAGCCAGACAGTCAGCCGGACAGTCAGCCGACAGTCAGCCGGACAGTCAGCCGGACAGTCAGCCGGACAGTCTGCCAGACAGTCAGCCAGACAGTCAGCCAGACAGTCAGCCAGACAGTCAGCCGACAGTCAGCCGGACAGTCAGCCGGACAGTCAGCCGGACAGTCAGCCGACAGTCAGCCGGACAGTCAGCCGAACAGTCAGCCGGACAGTCAGCCGGACAGTCAGCCGAACAGTCAGCCGAACAGTCTGCCGGACAGTCTGCCGGACAGTCAGCCGGACAGTCAGCCGACAGTCAGCCGACAGTCAGCCGAACAGTCAGCCGAACAGTCTGCCGGACAGTCTGCCGGACAGTCTGCCGGACAGTCAGCCGGACAGTCTGCCGGACAGTCAGCCGGACAGTCAGCCAAACAGTCTGCCAAACAGTCTGCCGGACAGTCAGCCAAACAGTCTGCCAAACAGTCTGCCGGACAGTCAGCCGAACAGTCAGCCGAACAGTCAGCCGAACAGTCTGCCGGACAGTCTGCCGGACAGTCAGCCGGACAGTCTGCCGGACAGTCAGCCGGACAGTCAGCCGAACAGTCTGCCGGACAGTCTGCCGGACAGTCAGCCGGACAGTCAGCCAAACAGTCTGCCAAACAGTCTGCCGGACAGTCAGCCGGACAGTCTGCCGGACAGTCAGCCGAACAGTCTGCCGGACAGTCTGCCGGACAGTCAGCCGGACAGTCAGCCGGACAGTCAGCCAAACAGTCTGCCAAACAGTCTGCCGAACAGTCAGCCGGACAGTCAGCCGAACAGTCTGCCGGACAGTCAGCCGGACAGTCAGCCGGACAGTCAGCCGGACAGTCAGCCAAACAGTCTGCCAAACAGTCTGCCAAACAGTCTGCCGAACAGTCAGCCGGACAGTCAGCCGAACAGTCTGCCGGACAGTCTGCCGGACAGTCTGCCGAACAGTCTGCCGAACAGTCTGCCAGACAGTCTGCCGGACAGTCTGCCGGACAGTCTGCCAGACAGTCTGCCAGACAGTCTGCCGAACAGTCTGCCAAACAGTCTGCCAGACAGTCTGCCAGACAGTCTGCCAGACAGTCTGCCAGACAGTCTGCCGGACAGTCAGCCAGACAGTCTGCCGAACAGTCTGCCGAACAGTCTGCCAGACAGTCTGCCAAACAGTCTGCCAAACAGTCTGCCAGACAGTCTGCCAGACAGTCTGCCAGACAGTCTGCCGAACAGTCTGCCAGACAGTCAGCCGAACAGTCAGCCAGACAGTCAGCCAGACAGTCTGCCGAACAGTCTGCCAGACAGTCAGCCGAACAGTCAGCCAGACAGTCAGCCAGACAGTCAGCCAGACAGTCAGCCAGACAGTCTGCCGAACAGTCTGCCAGACAGTCAGCCGAACAGTCAGCCAGACAGTCCCCCAGATTGTGGCTTATTTTGGACTGATGTTTTTTCTGCTGACAGGACACTGTGGACACATTCACTGCTCTTTCACGCCTTTAAGGGGTAAAAGAAATGTAAAAAAAACTGCAGAAACATTAGATGGATATTTTTCCACTCATCTCTCCACCCCCAAATCGTTTTACCAACTTCAGTCCTGATTAAAAATATCAAATATTAAATCATTTAAAATTATTTTAACCATTTAAATGTCAATTAAATCATGCAATGTCACTGCTTTTCTGAAAAAATACACTCTAGTTAGTTTCCACATAAATGTTGAGATTTATTAACTCATTCACTCATTTTGCCTCAAATGTAAGAAAGATTTGATTTGCTGAGTTTTTACAACTAATTGTGAAACCTTAAAGGCAACATTTATCTCTAAACCTGCAAAGCACACTAACAATGCACTGAAATAAGTTTTGTTTATTTCTGCTATTACTGAGATTAATAACAATATTCATCAATCTTGTACAGCACTTGGTCTGCTTGAGGGTAGCAGGGAGACTGGAGTCTATCCAAGGCAGGGGCAGGTCGCCAGCGCAGACACACACCACCACCAAAGCTCCGTCCTACGGAGGATTTATCGGTGTATCAGAACTATATTCAGCTTGAGACTTTCGAATCGCTTCACTGTAAACACTTTGCTCAAACTTGGCTGCTGCCACCTGGTGGACACAGTTTGCACTACAACAATCCTGACGTTGCACAGCAGTAAAACTGTAAATGTATAAAGATATTTCTAGAAAATATGCTTTTACATTTTGTTAAAATCCATATAAGAGTTTTTTTTAAACATTTTTGGGGGGGGGGTCAGGCTTTAAAGGGTTAAACTGCTATAACATCAGCTGGTATGAATGGATGAGGCGTTCATGTCCTTCCTCAATAAACACCCGTTTGTGTGGCGGGAACAGTTTTTGTGCATCTGGCCTCAGGTCTTCTGTTTTTGACAAAAGCTTGTAATGTCCATAAAGTTCATACTAAGTTTTTATTAATGGTTTTGTTTGGGATGATCAGGTCTTTCTGGAGGTTCAGGTCCACCACCACAGAGACAATCAGCTGGTGTCTGAGATTTAAAAACAAAGGCAAGGTTGAGCAACATCTAAAGAGCTGCTAAAGAACAGGAGAGTCTCCAGAAGTTTACATCTGAATGATTGGATAAACTGTGGATAGTTTCCTCAGTCGAACTTAAATTTAAATACAGAGTAAAGTCATGAGTGTTTACAGTCATAATATAAAACATACACACAGTAAAAGGATGAGACACAGAATATTTACATATATAACAAACAACTCTGTCTGGGAAAATCCCATCAAAACCAGTGGGATTTCTCTGCAGCCTGCACACATGATGGCTAATATTACTGTAGACAAGTTCACGTTTCCCACCAGCATCCAGGACACAGCGCAATCTCAGCCGTTTGTCCGAAGAGCTGCGGAGGACCTTTATGTCCCGTCTGAGAACTAAACATCTGTCCAGCTTTTCTGCTGGTGCCAATTCCTCAACACACACACACACACACACACACACGCACGCACGCACGCACGCACGCACGCACGCACGCACGCACGCACGTAAGAGGAGAGACAACAGTCACCCATCCCAACAGATGCTTATGTGCAGTAAACACCCTCACAACAAACACCATGCGCCTGCTGTCAGTCAGTCGGTGTCACACGGTAAGGTTTTGTCCAAACTGCTGTGAAGATGGTCAGAGACGCTGTTCTGCTCTACGAAACAAGAAGAAGAATGCACACAATGACCCTGGTGGTGATGATGGTAGCAGGGTCTCTGGTGGGTTTACTTGATCGCTCCTGGCTCCAGCGGGGTCAACCTCTTTGTCCATAGTTTACCTCCTGTCCGCTGTTCGTTTCCATGGGGTCCTCTTTGAAGCTCTCACACTGCTCCATCACTTTCCTGAAACATCACAACGTTTACAGTTTGACTTCAGAAATGCTGCAGAGGTCAATGACCGGGTCAGAGGTCAATGATTACAGAGCAGATAACCTCCTCCGTTCCATCTGACCGCTCTCCTTCAGAGCTTTCATCATCCTGACTCACACTCTCCTCCGTCCATCTGTCTGGAAACGAAGACAAACAGCTAAAAGTGCATTCACTTTCCACATCTCACTGGGACATGAAAACAGGCCAGAGGTCCTGTTGGTGGACGGCTCTCCTCACCATCATAATCTTCCTTTTATTTCAAAACGTCGTAGCTTTTCAACTCCATACTCACCTTTCTTCCAACAACGTTTAGGAAAAATTTCAATCTGGCTTCCGCTCTCTCCATCGTACAGAAACCAACCTTCTCAAAACCACCAGTGACCTTCTTTCTGCTGAGGCCGGTTCACTCTCCATCCTCCTTCTGCTTGACCTGAGCTCAGCCTTCGACATCATCTCACTCTCCATCCTCCTTCTGCTTGACCTGAGCTCAGCCTTTGACATCATCTCACTCTCCATCCTCCTTGACCGTCTTGCTTCAACTGGAAAAACTGGCACACCCCCAACCTGATTCCACTCATCTCTCAGGCCATACTCAGTTCATCCAGCTCAAGTCCTTCACCTCACACCTGTTTCCTTTCACCCCTGGTGTTCCGCAGGGTTCTGTCCTAGGCCCCCTGTTGTTTATTATCTACCTACTCCCTCTCGGTCACATTCTCAGAAAACATCACATCCACTTCCACTGCTTGCAGATGACACCCAGCTCTATCTTTCTAGCAAACCTAACTCTACACTTCCACCATCTTCCCTTCCTGACTGTCTCTGGGAAATAAAAACCTGGTTCACCTCAAACTTCCTAAAATTAAACAGCAATAAAACTGAACTCTTATTGGTTCCAAATCCACCCTCAACAAAGTCAAACCATTTTCCATTTCCATCGCCGGTGCCTCCATCTCCCCCTCCCCTCAGGTAAAGAGTCTGGGTGTCATCCACAACAGTTCCCTCTCCTTCACCTCACACATTAACAACATCATCCGCTCCGCCTATTTTCACCTCCGTAACATCCACCCCTCCGTCCCTCTCTCACTCCATCTCTGTTCTTGTCCACAGCCTCGTCACCTCTCGCCTTGACTACTGCGACTCCCTCCTGTTTGGTCTCCCTCACAAAACTCTCCATAAACTACAACTGGTCCAAAACTCTGCTGCCTGCATCATCACACACCCTCCACAAACCACATCACACCGGTCCTCCAACAGCTCCACTGGCTCCCCACCTCACACCGCATCCTCTACAAAGTCCTGTTCCTCACATCTAAAACGATCCACAACCTCGCCCCTCCATACCTGACTGACCTTATTCAGATCAGCTCACCTGTCGCTCCCTCTGCTCCTCCTCCTCCCTCCTGCCTGACTCCTCACTCCTCCCCAGCTCTGGAACTGTCTCCCCCCTGACCTCCGCAACACCGACTCACTCACAGACTTCAAATCCAGACTCAAAACTCATCTGTTTAGACAAGCCGACTCACTTCACCCATAACTGCACCGTCTTTTAATGTCTGTTGTTTTCATTTGTTTTAATGCAGTTTTTATCATGTGTAATGTTAGGCGACCTTGAGTGTCTAGAAAGGCGCCTAACAAATTAAATGTATTATTATTATGATTATGATCAGCTACAGACACTCGTCTTGTTAGAACAGAGAAGTTGATTTATTTTCCAGGGAATGCAGTCTGCTTCCATGTGAAAGCAGCTGGCCTACCTTGCCATGTCCTTGGTGTCTGGATGGGAACTTTCCAGCTCCAGAACTTTCTCCAAAAGAAGTATTCCTCCTTCCTTTATCAGTAAGGGACAGTATTTGCTTGCTGGAGATAAAAATAAATTTAAAAAAAAAAAAAAGGAAAAATGGAAGATTTATGATTAGAACATGGTCCTATATCATCATGTTGTTGTGGTTTATCAGCTTCTGCGTGTCCACTGGCATCTGCTGATGTCTGCTTAGCATGATGTGGCTCCTCTGTTGTGCAGATACTCACGGTAAACTGACACCAGGTTGTAAAGAGCCCACGTGGCCCAGTGCTGGCTGACCGGAGAGATGCTCTGGGGCAGCAGTCGCAGGATGGGCTCGAATGACCTGTCGGACCAAACGCCATTTACATTTCACACTCATGTCCACGACCAACAGATTTAGTGTCATTTTTCTAAACTAAATGCTGAATTGAGTGGAATGAGGGAAACGTTCTGAGGTTTTTAGCTCATTTAACACTGCATGTCATTACATTTGATAAGCTAATAGCACCTGTATTGGTTAAAAACCAGTAAACAGTTACCTGTAGTTGATATTGCGACGTGAGCTCACATCCCAGCTCTGGATGGCCTCCCACATTTTTTTCATCACGGTGTCCCGCTGCGGCTCTTCCATCGACCAAACCTCCGGTCCGTCAAACATGATGTGTGACAACACGCCACAGGCGTTGTATGACACTTCGATGCCGTCGGCCTTACTGTCCAGCAGGTTGCTGCAGCCAATGAGGAAGACAAAAGATGGAGACTTGGGGTCAGCATCAACTACAGCCGAGTCCATTCACTAAAGATGTTCTAACTACAGGACGTTTACAGGAAACAGCGAGAACACAACATGATTCACCACCAGCAGTTCAACTCATTTCAGCTGAGAGGGGTGTCATGGTGGATGATTGACATCTAGTCAAATCCAACCCACCTGTAGCTAAGAGCTAACCCCGAGCTGACAGGAGCTAACAGGAGCTAACCAAGCTAACTGGAGCTAACAGGAGCTAACCGAGCTAACAGGAGCTAACCAAGCTAACTGGAGCTAACAGGAGCTAACCGAGCTAACAGGAGCGAACCAGCTAACAGGAGCTAACAGGAGCTAACCGAGCTAACAGGAGCGAACCAGCTAACAGGAGCTAACAGGAGCTAACCAGCTAACAGGAGCTAACAGGAGCTAACCGAGCTAACAGGAGCGAACCAGCTAACAGGAGCTAACCAGCTAACTGAGGTAAGAGGGCTAAATCTAAGTCCCAGTGTTAGTCGGCTACCTGAAAGCTGATAATCATTCCATCATCTAATGGAAGTACCCTGAATCCCAGTCTAACCCTGAGGCACCACCATGCTGAACGTACCTGAACACAGTGATGAACTGTGGGGTGAGCAGCTGTGGCCTCAGAACTTTGACCTCTGCTACGTTTCCCAGAAGACCCAACATGTTGCGGTGAAGCTCCTGCTTGTCTGGAAACTCCTGGTGAAAGATCAGACAACAGAGTTGGACAGAGAGATGAACAGAGAGGTGGACAGACAGCTGGACAGAGTTGGGCAGAGAGGTGGACACAGAGGTGGACAGAGAGGTGGACAGAAAGGTGGACAGAGAGATGGACAGACAGCTGGACAGATCACGTCCAAAGAGTCCAGCAGCAGAACGTTTCATCACAATCTCCATTTTTAACCCACTTCCTGCTGAAGTTCTGACTTCATGTCCCCAAACTGCAGCTGCTTATGTTGAACATGTCTCAGAAACCGTGGCGACAGGTGAGAAGCTCCTCCTGGCCGTAGAGCGACCGCGTGGACTCACCTGTAGACATTCCAGGAACAGACTCATGCCCCGGCAGTTGAGGAACATGCGACAGTTGTCAGGTGTCTCATCGGTGATGTTCCACAGAGCGCTCCAGGAGAACTCCATCACCTGGTCACACTGAGGGAAAACAAACGGCTGGAGAGTTACTCGGCGCCGCAACAACCTGGAGCTTCTCATCACAAACACACTGCTGGCCTCCAACTCACCATTCTGTCCTGCAGCTTCTTCTGAATCAAGTTCAGCATCGTCTACCAAGAAAACAAAAGAAATAAACGTATTTACCAAACTCTGTGCAGGGTGAAAAATGTCACAATAAGTTACATAAATAAAGCATTTAATAGTTATTCAAATGGGTCATTAATATTAAACATTGAACACAGATTTATCAATAACTACGTAAGTGTCATAAACTCATACTGACAATAAATACAAATAATTCAGATAGAAAATTACCTACATGTTTCATTAATTTAAAAATAATAGAAATCAATTCATAATTTTTTGCTTGATTAAATTAAATTTTCAAATGTTTCAGTAATTAGAATAAATGAATTACAGCTCACACCTGTGCCTACGCTACCACACACACCTGTGCCTACGCTACCACACACACCTGTGCCTACGCTACCACACACACCTGTGCCTACGCTACCACACACACCTGTGCCTACGTTACCACACACACCTGTGCCTACGCTACCACACACACCTGTGCCTACGCTACCACACACACCTGTGCCTACGCTACCACACACACCTGTGCCTACGCTACCACACACACCTGTGCCTACGCTACCACACAAACCTTGCCTACGCTACCACACACACCTGTGCCTACGCTACCACACACACTTGTGCCTACCCTACCACACACACCTGTGCCTACGCTACCACACACACCTGTGCCTACGCTACCACACACACCTGTGCCTACGCTACCACACACACCTGTGCCTACGCTACCACACACACCTGTGCCTACGCTACCACACACACCTGTGCCTACCCTACCACACACACCTGTGCCTACGCTACCACACACACCTGTGCCTACGCTACCACACACACCTGTGCCTACGCTACCACACACACCTGTGCCTACGCTACCACACACACCTGTGCCTACCCTACCACACACACCTGTGCCTACGCTACCACACACACCTGTGCCTACGCTACCACACACACCTGTGCCATGTTTGGGTAGAGTTGTAATAATTTTTACATTATTACATTGATAATAAATGTATTTTGTGCACAGGAAGTGCTTCCACTCTACGTCCACCACATTGACATTTGTGTAAAACTGGTCGTCTTTTCTTAATGTAGCTAGGCTAGCTCGGCTAGCGCTTGGGCATCTCTTTCATACAACGTGCAGCTAGCTTAGAAAAACATCAAGATGAACAAAAACTGTCAGTTAATGTGGTGAAAATAATTTGAGAGTGCTTCCTGAGTAGAAAATAACATACATTACATGGAAATATAAAGATTAAATAGGTGGAAATTGAGAATTTGTGTGTGGATGTGTTTCAGTCACATCGCTCCACAGCAAGCTGAATATTGTCTGTAAGTCGTGCAGAACTAACTTCCAGGCAGAAATGCATGTGAAAAGCTGTACTGACATGAATAAAGGCATGAATAACAGGCGTGTTCCAGGGATCACACATTCTCAAACGATGAACTTCCTCAGAGGTGAAACTAAGTAGGCAGAAAAGACTTGGCCAGACCTGGAACATGCTGCTGCCATTACCTTGACAAATCCCATTTTCCCTACGGCTTCTTTGTGATGGTTGTCCACTTGGCAGACCAATGCGTTGCAGAGGTGGACAGCGATTCTCTGGATGGACTCGTCCTGTCGGGCCGGCTCCAGGATTTTCAGCAGCAGCTGGTTGACTCGACTGTACTGGAACTCCAGCTCCTCTGGAATACTGAAGTTACACAGAGTCAAGCAGCAGTTCCTCTGGACCTGGTGGCCGACAGGGAACAGGAAGTCAGGTCAATCATCAGCCTTTAACCAGACTTTCAGACAACACCATAAACGACCATTTAAATTCTCTTGAATGATTTAGTACACAACATCTTTGGTCAGAGACGCTTAGAAACGGAGAGGGCTGACTCACGGTGACCTCCTGGTACTGCTCCATCCCATTTAAAACCACTTGGATGACTTCTCGCCTCAGCCGTACACTTTGGTCACTGCGGTACTCCGTGTTGGTCAGGTAGAACAGAGCAGCGCTGCCCGTCACCTGGATGCTCTTGTCATATTTATGGCACTTCAGAGCCGCTATTACAAGCTGAAACACCAGAAAAACAAGGTTAAAAACAACTTAGAGGCTGGAAGTGTCTGTTCCCGTCTAGAAACAACAACCTTCATACCTGTAAGGCTCGGAGAAGCTGACTGCAGTGTTGTATCCTGGCGATGTCGAACAGCTGATTGATGGCTCTGTGAGCGAGCTCAGGGCGAAACTCCGTGTACGCCTCGATGGCATTCAGAACCTGGTCTTCATTCTTTGACCCAGTCACCTGAAAAAACAACAATCAGTGCTCAAGTCAAAACAAGTATTTAATAAAAAAGATCAAATTAAATTTAAAGGAAAAATAATCTCATTTAAATTCATTCGAAAAAAAAAGATCAATTTTCATTTAATACAATAAAAATATGATAAACTATGATAATGATAATGAAACTAAAAAGAAATAAAATATAAAAAGGAGGTAAAAATTAAACAGCTAAATTTAGTGACCAAAATAAAGTATTAAATAAAATGCACTAAAAATGGAATGAAATAAACTAAAATAACAAAATTAAAATAAAATTAAATATATATTTAACCAAAGAAAATGGCTAAAACTTGAATTAAATCAGATTTAAATTATATATTTAAATATAAAAAACAATTTAAAAAAACAAAACATTTCAACAAATATAAAATAAACTTGGACTTAGATCATGGCGCATGACGGAGCGAACGGTCAGCTGTAAAAGCATCGAGAACCAAAGATGACATTTTAATGAATAACTGAATAAAAACCTGACGTCAAAGCCTCTGAGAGCTAAAACTTAATAAATCCAGAACATCTCTGCCTCCTACAGGGCAGCCAGTTCCTGAACAGAGAGGGCTGGCGTTACACGCTCCCCGAGGTCGCATCATAGTTTCTGACTGTCAGGAAACTCTGAGATAATCGGCTCAGTTGTTTTCAGCAACACATCTGGATTCTGACACTTCTGTTGCCCTAAAAGACAAACACTAACAGGTTTTCCTGTTCAGTCGGAGAAACCCTGCAGAGTTCTGGTACCTTGTAAGCAGGGATGTGCGTCACATTACACAGGGTGGTGTCATACAAGCCCAGGAACTGCAGCGGCCTCTTCAGCTCCTGGAAGGGGTAGATGCTGCTCTTACACGGCTCGATGCTGGAAAAGGAAAGCGGCTTGTTCAGAAATGCATCATTCGTCTGACGGAAAGTGAAATTACACGCTCAGATGTCCACCTTGGGCGGCCCATAGCTTCTTCAGAGTGTGAGACTGTGCAGTTGTCCAGCATGATATGCCCTGAGATGTCCAGTGAAACCAGGTTGACCAAACGCTGTGTGATGGCCGTCAGGATTTTTCTGGTCATCTTGAACTTCGTGGTCCGCCTGCCCTCCCGAGAAATGTCCAAATGCCTGAAGAAGAATTTACAGAGACGTGACCTACATGGATCAGGCTACCAATCAGATCACAGCCAGTCAGTTAATACAGCAAGTACACACGTATTTGAGGCAAAATATTACGAGTTTCATCACATATTTAGAAAAAAACTACTGAATGACGTTAATAAAACACAACGCAAAATAATCCTCTGAAATGGACATATTTTGGTTTTAAAAGGCATTTCGAGTACAAACTGCGAAACAGTTGTGAGCAGGGACATCACCATCACAGATATACTTCGTACAATTATCGTCAATAATTGCAATTTTACAGCCATTGTACGTTAATTTCCCAACACTAACTGTGTAAAACCATAGACTGTATATGAAAGATGGACTGATTACAGTGCGGATGCGGTTAACAGAGAAGCCTATGCTGAAATACATAAAACTGCAGTTCCCCCTTCATCCACTAGGGGCTGCAAAACAGAGCAAATCCCCATAGACTCCCATGTTAAAAAGACCAACTTCACAGCAGAAAAAAACATGTTCACAGCAGGAATAAACATTTTTACAGCAGAAATAAACATGTTTACAGCATAAACACGTTTATTTCACGTTTATAGCAGAAATAAACATGTTTACAGCATAAATAAACATGTTTACAGCAGAAATTAACATGTTTACAGCCTATTTCAAAAATCTATTTTCGGTTTATTAAGTCAGGTTTACCTTCATGACAACTGTGGGGGGAATGTGAATTTTTTTCTAATTCGCCCGTTTAAAAGTAATTTAATCTTGAAGTTCGGCATATATAGGGGCGTGTCCTTTTGATTGACAGGTTATCTCCCGCTTCAAGTCAGAAGAACGTAGAAAAACCGCGGTTTTTAGCCGGTTAACAACGTGACTTAGCTTTAGCCCGTTTACCTCTGTTAGCTCGTTAGCTCCTGTTATCTCTGGGTTAGCTCTTAGCTACAGAAAGCTCGGAGTTCGCTTGATGTCAATCATCCACCATGACGCTCACAGCCCCCCTCTCAGCTCCACCTCTTTGCCCATATTTGTATTTTCCGGGCGAGACGACACGCATGCCCCTACCAAGATGGTGATGGTAGGAACCGCCCACCGAGTTTCAATTCAGCTCTTAAGAAACCTACGGGTGACACGGAGGCTCCGCCCATCTCTTCATATATTGTTTATGTGTAAAACCACATCAACACTCCTTATAGGTCTTTACGTTTTAATAGCGATGTGATGCGCTAATACAAAGAGCTAAATCTGTGGAAATTACCTTCTTTTCTTCCACATTAACGCATAAACAACAAAGTTATTACTCATGTCTTACTAAAAGTCAAATTTGACATGATCTCCATGAGAGAAGCTGATTTTGGGCCAAATGACCCAAAAACCCTTCCTGGCCATTATCAAGCCTTACATTTAGCGGATAGCGGCAGGACGCCCATTTTCTTTCTGTCCACAACTTGCACTGATCTGCCGTCACAGTCCAGATCTGATTGTTCATGTAAACTGACGATAATAATGCGGGATTTTAGCGATTAATTCATTGTGGCGTTTAATAAAGGAATAAAGGAAGTACTCCAGAGTCCTGAGCCTCAGCATGCTAACATGTACAGCAATACTACCTGCTTTCCATCAAACTAACTATAACAGCTCAGTAATGTTTTAAAATAAAAACATCTGCATTTCACCGCAACACAGGGTTTTTTTAATCACAATTCAGCGACCTCTCACAGCTGCTGACGTGGCGATGCAAGGTTCATAAACAAATCTGTTCTTAGAGCCAATTTTTTTGGGGAATGAGAAAAGTCCCAACAAAATAAAAGTTTCCTTCTGCGATGACACGTTTCTCAGCAAGACTCTGCTCAGCTGTTCATTAAAGGTTTGATTTAGATTAATAGTTGCTGTATTGGAATAGAAAATGCATAAAAACAAGTTCAAAATAAGTAAAAAAAAACAAAACAAAACAAACATTTCTCTTTTAATTTACCGACATTAAACCGTTTCTAAACTTCTAAATAAGGTTAAAATAGAGTCTCAATAATACGGAACGAGAAGCTGTTTAAGCACTGAACTGGACAACAGCACATTTAGCCCGGTGCCGTTTGGCCCGCTTTAAACTCGGTTCTTTTCAGCTTTATTTGTACTACGTCCCTTCACGACAAAGTCATCATATAGCCTTGCTAAAGGAAAACCAACAGATTACATCGACTTGTATCCGAGTCCGAGTCAAAAGAAGAAACTCTTAACCTGAACCTCCGGCATAAACCCGGATCAGGGAGACCAGAAGATAACAGGAGCTAACCAGCTAACAGAGGTAAGCGGGCTAAAGCTAAGTCACGTTGTTAACCGGCTAAAAACCGCGGTTGTTCTACGTTGTTCTTACTTGAAGCGGGAGATCGGGTACCTGTCAATCAAAAGGATACGCCGCTAAATATGCCGAACTTCAACATTAAATTACTTTTAAACGGGCGAATTAGAAAAAATATTCACTCCCCCCACAGTTGTCATGAAGGTAAACCTGACCTATTAAACCTAAAATGGATTTTTCAACCAGGCTGTAAACCTGTTTATTCCTGCTGTAAACAAGTTTATTTCTGCCGTAAACATGTTTATTTCTGCTGTGAACGTGTTTATTTCCGCTGTAAACATGTTTATTTCCGTTGTAAATGTGTTTATTCCATTTCAGCTGTAAGCATGTTTATTTCTGCTGTGAACGTGTTTATTCCTGTTGTAAACACGTTTATTTCTGCTGTAAACATGTTTATTTCTGCTGTAAACATGTTTATTTCTGCTGTGAACATGTTTATTCCTGCTGTAAATACATTTATTCCTGTTGTAAACACATTTATTTCTGCTGTAAACATGTTTATTTCTGCTGTGAACGTATTTATTTCTGCTGTAAACATGTTTATTTCTGCTGTAAACATGTTTATTTCTGCTGTAAACATGTTTATTCCTGCTGTAAACATGTTTATTTCCGCTGTAAACATGTTTATTTCCGCTGTAAACATGTTTATTTATGCTGTAAACATGTTTATTTCCGCTGTAAACACATTTATTTCTGCTGAAAACATGTTTATTCCTGCTGTAAACATGTTTATTTCTGCTGTCAATATGTTTATTCCTGCTGTAAACATGTTTATTTCCGATGTAAACATGTTTATTCCTGCTGTAAACATGTTTATTTATGCTGTAAACGTGTTTATTTCCGTTGTAAACACGTTTATTTCCGTTGTAAACACGTTTATTGCTGCTGTAAACATGTTTATTGCTGCTGTAAACACGTTTATTCCTGCTGTAAACGTGTTTATTTCTGCTGTGAACGTGTTTATTCCTGCTGTGAACGTGTTTATTCCTGCTGTAAACATGTTTATTTCCACTGTAAACATGTTTATTGCTGCTGTAAACACGTTTATTCCTGCTGTAAACACGTTTATTCCTGCTGTAAACATGTTTATTTCTGCTGTCAACATGTTTCTTCCTGCTGTAAACATGTTTATTTCCGATGTAAACATGTTTATTCCTGCTGTAAACATGTTTATTTATGCTGTAAGCGTGTTTATTTCCGCTGTAAACACGTTTATTTCCGTTGTAAACACGTTTATTTCCGTTGTAAAGATGTTTATTTCTGCTGTAAACGTGTTTACTTCCGCTGTGAACACGTTTATTCCCGTTGTAAATACGTTTATCACTGCTGTAAACGTGTTTATTTCCGATGTAAACATGTTTATTCCTGCTGTAAACATGTTTATTTATGCTGTAAACATGTTTATTGCTGCTGTAAACACGTTTATTCCTGCTGTAAACATGTTTATTTCTACTGTGAACGTGTTTATTTCTGCTCTAAACATGTTTATTCCTGCTGTAAACATGTTTATTTCCGCTGTAAACATGTTTATTTCCGCTGTAAACACGTTTATTTCTGCTGTAAAGATGTTTATTTCTGCTGTAAACGTGTTTATTTCCGCTGTGAACACGTTTACTCCCGTTGTAAATACGTTTATCACTGCTGTAAACATGTTTATTTCCGATGTAAACATGTTTATTCCTGCTGTAAACATGTTTATTTATGCTGTAAACATGTTTATTGCTGCTGTAAACACGTTTATTCCTGCTGTAAACATGTTTATTTCTACTGTGAACGTGTTTATTTCTGCTCTAAACATGTTTATTCCTACTGTAAACATGTTTATTTCCGCTGTAAACATGTTTATTTCCGCTGTAAACATGTTTATTTCTGCTGTAAACACGTTTATTTCTGCTGTAAACACGTTTATTTCTGCTGTAAACATGTTTATTTCTGCTGTAAACATGTTTATTTCTGCTGTAAACATGTTTATTTCTGCTGTAAACATGTTTATTTCCGCTGTAAACACGTTTATTTATGCTGTAAACATGTTTATTTATGCTGTAAGCGTGTTTATTTCCGCTGTGAACACGTTTATTCCCGTTGTAAACACGTTTATTTCCGTTGTAAAGATGTTTATTGCTGCTGTAAACGTGTTTATTTCCGCTGTGAACACGTTTATTCCCGTTGTAAATACGTTTATTACTGCTGTAAAACATGTTTATTTATGCTGTAAACGTGTTTATTTCCACTGTAAACACGTTTATTTCCGTTGTAAACACGTTTATTTCCGTTGTAAACACGTTTATTTCTGCTGTAAAAATGTTTAGTTCTGCTGTAAACATGTTTATTCCCGTTGTAAATACGTTTATTACTGCTGTAAAACATGTTTATTTATGCTGTAAACGTGTTTATTTCCACTGTAAACACGTTTATTTCCGTTGTAAACACGTTTATTTCTGCTGTAAAAATGTTTAGTTCTGCTGTAAACATGTTTATTCCTGCTGTAAACATGTTTATTCCTGCTGTAAACATGTTTATTTATGCTGTAAACACGTTTATTTCCGTTGTAAAGATGTTTATTACTGCTGTAAACATGTTTATTTCTGCTCTAAACATGTTTATTCCTACTGTAAACATGTTTATTTCCGCTGTAAACATGTTTATTTCCGCTGTAAACATGTTTATTTCTGCTGTAAACATGTTTATTTCCGCTGTAAACATGTTTATTTCTGCTGTAAACATATTTATTTCTGCTGTAAACATGTTTATTTCTGCTGTAAACATGTTTATTTCCGCTGTAAACACGTTTATTTCTGCTGTAAACATGTTTATTCCTGCTGTAAACATGTTTATTTATGCTGTAAGCGTGTTTATTTCCGCTGTGAACACGTTTATTCCCGTTGTAAACACGTTTATTTCCGTTGTAAAGATGTTTATTTCTGCTGTAAAAATGTTTAGTTCTGCTGTAAAAATGTTTATTGCTGCTGTAAACATGTTTATTCCTGCTGTAAACATGTTTATTTATGCTGTAAGCGTGTTTATTTCCGCTGTGAACACGTTTATTCCCGTTGTAAACACGTTTATTTCCGTTGTAAAGATGTTTATTTCTGCTGTAAACGTGTTTATTTCCGCTGTGAACACGTTTATTCCCGTTGTAAATACGTTTATTACTGCTGTAAAACATGTTTATTTATGCTGTAAACGTGTTTATTTCCACTGTAAACACGTTTATTTCCGTTGTAAACACGTTTATTTCCGTTGTAAACACGTTTATTTCTGCTGTAAAAATGTTTAGTTCTGCTGTAAACATGTTTATTCCCGTTGTAAATACGTTTATTACTGCTGTAAAACATGTTTATTTATGCTGTAAACGTGTTTATTTCGCACTGTAAACACGTTTATTTCCGTTGTAAACACGTTTATTTCCGTTGTAAACACGTTTATTTCTGCTGTAAAAATGTTTAGTTCTGCTGTAAACATGTTTATTCCTGCTGTAAACATGTTTATTCCTGCTGTAAACATGTTTATTTATGCTGTAAACACGTTTATTTCCGTTGTAAAGATGTTTATTTCTGCTGTAAACGTGTTTATTTCCGCTGTGAACACGTTTATTCCCGTTGTAAATACGTTTATTTCCGTTGTAAAGATGTTTATTTCTGCTGTAAACGTGTTTATTTCCGCTATGAACACGTTTATTCCCGTTGTAAATACGTTTATTACTGCTGTAAACATGTTTATTTCCGATGTAAACATGTTTATTCCTGCTGTAAACATGTTTATTTCTGCTGTAAACGTGTTTATTTCCGTTGTAAACACGTTTATTTCCGTTGTAAACACATTTATTTCCGTTGTAAACACGTTTATTTCTGCTGTAAACATGTTTAGTTCTGCTGTGAAGTTGATCTTTTTAACATGGGAGTCTATGGGGATTTGCTCTGTTTTGCAGCCCCTAGTGGATGAAGGGGGAACTGCAGTTTTATGCACTTCCGCATCGGCTTCACTTTTGTCCGCCGGAGGCTTCGTCCATCTTTCATATGCGGTCTATGGTTAGAGCGCAGAGAAGGCGTGGCACCTCTATGACATCACTTGATGATGTAGCATCGCCACCACCATCAGACTGGAACCTGATTGGCAGGTGGAAACGGGTCGCCTCGTCGTGAACCAATCATCGCCTTTCATCGTGACTTTATACGCTAAGCGTGATGCACCGTCGCTTCCTGCCATCTTACCTGAGGTTAACTAGCTCCACCACTGTGCTGACCAACTCGTCCGACAAGTCCACATTGTAGAGCACCAGTGAGGCCAGTCTGTCTTTCCACTGGGCCAGGAAAGCTGTTCCCAGTAAGTGTACGTTGGACAGATCTAAAGACGTGATGGACTTCAGGGGTCTGAGCAGGGTCTCGGCATCCACCTCGTCGGGCAGGCCTCCCAGGTTGAGCAAGCGGAGGCGGTTGAATCCCTGAAAGCTAAAGTCCGTCTCCAAGGCTTTCCGAGAGGAAGGGCTCTCCTCCTCATCCTCGTCCGAGTCCTCGTTGCACGCCAGCGGGGCTCCGCCCCTCTTGTAGAAGATGTGGTTGCAGCTGAACAGACAGAGGGAGAGCAAGGTGTCGCGGAAGCAGGTCAGAGTCTTCAGGCTGCGAGACGACAGGTTGTTGCAGTACGGGAGGTGCAGCTCGATCAGGTCCTGGGAAACACACAATTACCAGTAAGGAAGGAGCCGGACAACTGGGAACCAGTTCAACTTCACAACAACCACCAGAGGCCAAAACCAGGCATGAACGGTTTAACTGGAAACAGGTCAGAAGCTACTGGTTTAACTGGAAACAGGTCAGTAACATGACTGGTTTAACTGGAAACAGGTCAGTAACATGACTGGTTTAACTGGAAACAGGCCAGTAACATGACTGGTTTAACTGGGAACAGGTCAGTAACAGGACTGGTTTAACTGGGAACAGGTCGGTAACATGACTGGTTTAACTGGAAACAGGTCAGTAACATGACTGGTTTAACTGGGAACAGGTCTGTAACATGACTGGTTTAACTGGAAACAGGTCAGTAACAGGACTGGTTTAACTGGGAACAGGTCGGTAACATGACTGGTTTAACTGGGAACAGGTCGGTAACATGACTGGTTTAACTGGTAACAGGTCGGTAACATGACTGGTTTAACTGGGAACAGGTCTGTAACATGACTGGTTTAACTGGTAACAGGTCGGTAACATGACTGGTTTAACTGGAAACAGGCCAGTAACATGACTGGTTTAACTGGAAACAGGTCGGTAACATGACTGGTTTAACTGGGAACAGGTCTGTAACATGACTGGTTTAACTGGTAACAGGTCGGTAACATGACTGGTTTAACTGGGAACAGGTCGGTAACATGACTGGTTTAACTGGAAACAGGTCAGAAACATGACTGGTTTAACTGGAAAAAGGTCAGTAACATGACTGGTTTAACTGGAAACAGGTCAGAAACATGACTGGTTTAACTGGAAAAAAGTCAGTAACATGACTGGTTTAACTGGAAACAGGTCAGAAACATGACTGGTTTAACTGGAAAAAAGTCAGTAACATGACTGGTTTAACTGGAAACAGGTCAGTAACATGACTGGTTTAACTGGAAACAGGTCAGAAACATGACTGGTTTAACTGGAAAAAGGTCAGTAACATGACTGGTTTAACTGGAAACAGGTCAGAAACATGACTGGTTTAACTGGAAAAAAGTCAGTAACATGACTGGTTTAACTGGAAACAGGTCAGAAACATGACTGGTTTAACTGGAAAAAAGTCAGTAACATGACTGGTTTAACTGGAAACAGGCCAGTAACATGACTGGTTTAACTGGAAACAGGCCAGTAACATGACTGGTTTAACTGGAAAAAGGTCAGTAACATGACTGGTTTAACTGGAAACAGGCCAGTAACATGACTGGTTTAACTGGAAAAAGGTCAGTAACATGACTGGTTTAACTGGAAACAGGTCGGTAACATGACTGGTTTAACTGGGAACAGGTCGGTAACATGACTGGTTTCACTGGGAACAGGTCGGTAACATGACTGGTTTAACTGGGACCAGGCCAGTAACATGACTGGTTTAACTGGGAACAGGTCCGGTAACATGACTGGTTTAACTGGAAACAGGTCAGTAACATGACTGGTTTAACTGGTAACAGGTCAGTAACATGACTGGTTTAACTGGAAACAGGCCAGTAACATGACTGGTTTAACTGGAAAAAGGTCAGAAACATGACTGGTTTAACTGGAAACAGGCCAGTAACATGACTGGTTTAACTGGAAACAGGTCAGTAACATGACTGGTTTAACTGGAAACAGGCCAGTAACATGACTGGTTTAACTGGAAACAGGTCAGTAACATGACTGGTTTAACTGGAAACAGGCCAGTAACATGACTGGTTTAACTGGAAAAAGGTCAGTAACATGACTGGTTTAACTGGAAACAGGCCAGTAACATGACTGGTTTAACTGGAAACAGGTCAGTAACATGACTGGTTTAACTGGAAACAGGTCAGAAACATGACTGGTTTAACTGGGAACAGGTCAGAAACATGACTGGTTTAACTGGGAACAGGTCAGAAACATGACTGGTTTAACTGGAAACAGGCCAGTAACATGACTGGTTTAACTGGAAAAAGGTCAGTAACATGACTGGTTTAACTGGAAAAAAGTCAGTAACATGACTGGTTTAACTGGAAACAGGTCAGTAACATGACTGGTTTAACTGGAAACAGGTCAGAAACATGACTGGTTTAACTGGGAACAGGTCAGTAACATGACTGGTTTAACTGGAAACAGGTCAGAAACATGACTGGTTTAACTGGAAAAAAGTCAGTAACATGACTGGTTTAACTGGAAACAGGTCAGAAACATGACTGGTTTAACTTGAAAAAGGTCAGAAACATGACTGGTTTAACTGGGAACAGGTCAATAACATGACTGGTTTAACTGGAAACAGGTCAATAACATGACTGGTTTAACTGGAAACAGGTCAGAAACATGACTGGTTTAACTGGAAACAGGTCAGTAACATGACTGGTTTAACTGGAAACAGGTCAGAAACATGACTGGTTTAACTGGAAAAAAGTCAGTAACATGACTGGTTTAACTGGAAACAGGTCAGTAACATGACTGGTTTAACTTGAAAAAGGTCAGAAACATGACTGGTTTAACTGGGAACAGGTCAGAAACATGACTGGTTTAACTGGGAACAGGTCAGAAACATGACTGGTTTAACTTGAAAAAGGTCAGAAACATGACTGGTTTAACTGGGAACAGGTCAGAAACATGACTGGTTTAACTGGAAACAGGTCAGAAACATGACTGGTTTAACTGGGAACAGGTCAGAAACATGACTGGTTTAACTGGAAACAGGTCAGAAACATGACTGGTTTAACTGGGAACAGGTCAGAAACATGACTGGTTTAACTGGGAACAGGTCAGAAACATGACTGGTTTAACTTGAAAAAGGTCAGAAACATGACTGGTTTAACTGGGAACAGGTCAGTAAATTGACTGATGAATAATGATCCATTAGAATCTGGTTTTTCGGGGATTCAGAGGTATAAAGTTGAGAGAAGTAATATCTGAATGTGTCATTAATCTGAAGTCATGTTACCGTCCTCCATATTCATATCTGCTATGCCCCTTCGCTCCACGTCTTCTCAGCTGGTTAGCAAATAACTTCCCTGATTTTTCACCATGGATATAAAATGAGCCCTTGTTTCTCAGGATTTGTCGTCGATGGAATGGGTTGAGGCCAAATCAGATTGGATCTGAAGATCCACCTGAGTTTTAGACAAGTCAGGGTTTTCAGCATGAGCGTATCGTTTATTTCCTTCATTTGGTTGGCCAGTTCTAATCTTTCTCTTTTTTTTCCATATTCCATATTTTTTTCCAGTCAAAATTACTTTCCAGTAAGTTAAATGAAGTTATAAACTCGACAGCTAATGCCCATCTGTGCTGCTCCAGCAGCTCAGCGATAGCCTCCATGGTTAAGCTCGCAGTTTGGTCGTCTTTTTTCCCTGATTTGCTGCGATATGAAGTCATTTTTATGTGTATGTAAGGTAAAATAGAGTATGTTACTCAATAGAGATTAACAATGAGGAGCTCTGGCGCATTCTGTCTCCTCCATGAGGCAACTGACTGGAAGTAGAGAGATTTAAAGAGAAAAGGTCTGTAAATCTCAGTTTTCTGGATAAATGTTTCACATAAAATATAATAAAATAATTCTGAAAAGTTCATGAGCAGCATGGTACCTGTTTCCGTATGGCCTCCAGGTCTCTGTCCCGGACGAAATCTTCTCTAAGCTGCACTCTCGTCAGTCTGGTGCTTCGAGGGTCGGAGAACAGTTGGAAAAAGCTGTCTTCTGGCTCGAAGTTACTGTCTGTGTGTACTAACTCCATATATCTGTAAAAACAATATAAACACTGACTTCTAAGACAAAGCACAGGCAGTAAAAACATAAAGGGATGTTGAACGGCCCTGTTACGTACGTGTTGACCAATTTGTCACAGATTTCACTGGGAAGGAAGATGTCTGAGCGCAGGCATAGCTTGTTTCTGAATCCTTGGTAGCACATCGTCTTCCTGAGATTCCTGAGACAGAAGACTGTAGCCAGAGTCATGAGGCTGTCAGGATCGTCTCCTGCCTTGGCTGCCATGTTAGCCTCTTCTTCTCTGCCGCTGATTAACGATGGGCAGTGCAGGGGACCTACATGGACACATGTTTTATGAGCAAAAACTTCGTATGCAGTTGTTCCAGATGAAGGCAATGACCATGACATTCATAAAAAAATAGCTAATGTCTCCTGTGTCTTTAGCTAGGCTATTTGTTCTGAACTGGCTTGAACTGATGTGTCTGTAAAGTACCCTGAGAAGCTGAAGTTCCTTTGCTGACTTTTTCTAAACATTATTTCTTTAGTCAAAGGTCACAGTAGCTGATGTTACCGAGAGGCGTGCAGGTTGTGCTGAGCGAGAACCAGCAGACAGATGTCCTCTCTCATCTCTTACAGTTAATTTACTCCTCCAATAAGAGCATCAGCAGACCACCTGACATACCGGCATACTAGGGCCGGTATGTCGAACCGAAAAATCGAATATCGGGATTTTTTGATTGACAATTTTAAAATAGATTTTTTTTTTTTTTGTAAAAATAAAAGAAGAATTTCAAATAAATAATTTTTTTATTTTTTTTTTTAAATTGATCATTTTACTTGTCTTATTGGGTATTATAGCAGCAGACTGATTGTTTGGCTACTGTGTTGTTTTTTCCACATTGAAATAAGAAAAATGACGAGTAAAAAAAAAAAGTTTTGTACATTTTTTTTGTTTTTATTCTACAAAAATCAGCAATATGGAAGAATTGTGAGAATCGCAATTTAAATCGAATCGGCACCCAAAAAAAATCAAAATCGAATCGGGACAACAGCATATCGTCGCAGCCCTACGGCATACACTGACTTAGATTTGGCAGGTTTTTAACTGACATGACCCACATACTCACTCTACGGCTCATTTAAAAGTAAATAAACGGACTTTCCAAGACTGGTTACTAATAAGCATTTTACAATATATAATTAATACACTAAATATTCATTGACTAACTTTTTCTGATTGGTTTTGTAAACTGCTCATGACATTTTATTAATTACAGACAGTGGATCCAGCTATTTACTAAACTCCATTTACACCTAAGTCACTAAACTGGACATTAAAATGAAATTTCATCCACCCACTCTTTACTTATTCCTCCAGTTAGCTGCATTTTATCTGAGTGCAACCACGGACTGAGTGTAAATAAAATACTTTGGAGCACCTTTAGCAGCAGATGCACAGCTTTTAGTGCCAGTTAGCTGCCCTGCTTTAGGCAGCCTGCTGTTAGCAAGTCCTACTTAATAATAACTTGTTTAAATAAGAACAAATATACATATCACACTAATATGTCTAAGCGAGGTTCATCGTGAGTTGCGTGACCAAACTTTTGCTCCATCTTTCTGGACATACGACCGGTAGGTTAGCAGAACACATTCAGAGGAAGGCAGAGAACGTTACCAAGTTAGCATTCTGGCTAGCTGGCTAGCTGCACTATAACATAACTTAGTTTAACATTAACGCAGACAGCAGCTGATAAACGGGAATAATATCAACCTGCACACTTCATACAAGCCAGAAAACGAACAAACCAAACTTGTTATGTTGAGTTAAGGCTTGGCTTGCTGTTGCACTGTCAGCAGTCAGTTTCAAAGTGTAATTAGCTCGTTGCTAACGGTGACTTTCCCTGCTATAAGACTAGCCAGCTTAGCTGGAGGGTTAGCAGCGTGTCACATCCACCGCACACACCGGGTCACCGCGCGCACCGTCCGCCACAACTCCCCCTTACCTGTCGCCAAGGATGTATGTCCTGATGACGGCGACAAAAGTGATGTGTTAAAGCCTGTCTTCACTCATCTGATTTTCGCTGTAGTCCGATGTCAACAAACAGACTCCTCCTCCTTCACTTCTACTGCCCTGCTTCCTTTTACCCTTCTTCTTCTTCTGCTGCTTCCTCTGTTACAACCTCCAACCTCCAAGTCCCAAAGTTCCCATCAGCTCATAGCTTCTCTTCTTTCAATAATAATAATAATAATAATAATAATAATAATAATAATAATAATAATAATCTGTTCATCTTAGAGGGAAGTTTCAATTTTTTTTTATTGTACAAAACACAAAATACTTTATTTTTTAAAGTTTTATTGTTAATATTATATTACATATTATATTATAACTATGTAATATATATTACACACAGTCCGCAGGTCTGTGCTGTCCTTTACCCCGGTTCCGAAACGAACCGCCACCCGCCGTGCTGCTCGACCCGCTACATCTCCGCCACCACCTCAGGTAAAGCCTCCATCACACTCCTCTCCAACGACTCTGATAATTGGAGACTCAGTTGTGAGAAATGTAAGATCTCGCTCCATAGTTAGAAACGTGGCGATAGATACTCCAGGGATCGTAGTCGGATACATTCCAGGTGCCAGAGCAGGCCACATTGAATCTCACTTAAAACTGCTGGCTAAAGATAAACGTAAATACAAGAAGATTATTATTCATGTTGGGGTAAATGACACCTGGTTACGACAATCAGAGATCACCAAAGTAAATGTTGCCTCAGTGTGTGACTTTGCTAAAACCATGTCAGACTCCGTAGTTTTCTCCAGACCCCTGCCAGACCTGACCAGCGATGACATGTTTAGCTGTTTGTCATCCTTTAACCTCTGGCTGTCCAGGTGGTGCCCAGAACAAAATGTGGGCTTTATAGATAGATGGAAAAGCTTCTGGGGAAAACCTGGTCTTATTAGGAGAGACGGGATTCATCCCAAAGTGGATGGAGCAGCTCTCATTTCTAGGAACATGGATCCTTTTATTAGTCAATTAAACCCATGACTGTTCACGACTGGGACTAGGAAGCAGAGTTGTAGTCTCACATGCTTTTCTGTAATCTCACCCCTGTCGCCCCCCTCCCCAAAACCCATAATGATGGTATCTGTCCCCCCCCTCCCCAAAACCCATAATGATGGTATCTGCCATCAGATCGCACGGGTGGAGTAAATCTTAAAAACCTAATTAATATCAAAACAATGAATCTAATAAGACAAAATAATAAAACCATTAAATGCGGTTTATTGAATATCAGATCTCTTGTGTCTAAGTCTCTGTTAATCAATGACCTGATTACTGATCATCATATTGATCTATTTTGTCTGACGAAAACCTGCTGCAGCAGGAGGATCATGTTAGTATTAATGAATCGACTCCACACAGATGTTCCCAGAACTACAGGTCGGAGAAGGTCTGGGAGCTATCTTTAAATCAGAACTATTGATTAGTACTAAACATAAAAATAGTTACAATACCTTAGTCTCTCCCACCCAAGATGGAAATGAGAGAAGCCACTTCTCCTAGTCGTAGTCTACCGTCCACCTGGATCTTCCTCACAGTTCCTAACTGACTTCTCAGACCTCTTATCAGACTTAGTGCTGAATACTGGGTGATTTTAACATTCATCTTGATGATGAACATGACAGTTTAACCATTGCCTTTAACTCTATATTAAGTTCAATTGGATTTTCCCAAAATCTCCACAGACCGACTCATTCTCATCGTCACACTCTGGATCTTGTTCTGACATGTGGCATCAAGTGATCAACTAACAGTTTTTCCTCATAACCCTGTTCTGTCTGATCATTTAATAACTTTTAAGTTTACTTTACTTTACTACACAAGGGCTGAGATGAAAATTCATCATAGTCGATGTTTGTCAGATAGTGTTGTAACAAAACCTTCTCTAGTTAATTATTAAAATCTACTACAAAATTGAGTTTCCCTTTGGGGATGAATAAAGTATTTTTCATTTCAGTTGTATTCATATGTATTCATCTCCTTTCATTAAAGAAAAGGCTGAATTTACAACAGTCACTCAAATAACTGGAGACTTAAGTCTCAGTTCTATCTTTTACCCCTAGCCCTACCCCTAGCCCTCGGCCCCCCAGTGGAGGGGTAAGTGTCAAGTGGTGAAAATGTTCCCCTAAGAGATGGGACACCACTCCACCGTGACGACGTCATCAAGCTGCGGCACTCTAGCTGCTACGCAAACAGAGGTGACGAGTGATTGTTTTCCAAGATGCCGTTGTCGTCAGCCGTGCAACTTTCTGTTGTCTGGCCAATCGGTATATCTCCCATTTCTTGTCTGCTTGTTGGCCAGTCACCTTTCCTTCCAACCACACCGCTTTTTCAATGTTCTGTATCGAAAGTAGAAATTTTTTGTTCGTTTTCATTAGCCCAATGCATTCCATTCCAAGTGTCAGATACAAGTTGTCTATGAGATACATGTGCATAGCTTGATCTTTTTCTTTTCTTTTTTAAATGTAGATATATTACAGACTGAACCGTAATCATCAAAAGTAACCTGGTAGTAATTGTATAAAAATTTTAATGCTGTGTAAACTGCATAAACGGGAACTACTGTCCCTTGAACGTTGTTTTGCAGACATTGTATTCACAACATGGGAATTGAACGTGTAACATCTTTATGTAATTATAACTTAATAGAGGCTTTTTAACAGAAATTAGTCCAAGAACAGGAACGTAAACAATAAACTCCTCTTTTTCTGCTCTGTAGCGGATAAGTGCCCTCGTGTGTTCTGGTGTCCCTGGTTAAAACATGTGAGACAATTTAGCACTGTGCACAAAAGTAAAGGAAATGCTACAATGTATAGATGATTGTCACTGAAAGAAAACAGCGACAGTGGTTTTATGTGTTCATATATCAAACCAGCAGTTCAGCAAATGCTAGCCTCTTGTGCTAACTGTAGCAAACTTTCACAGAGCAGAACATACGATCGTAAAATAAAACACCGTAATTTCAGTCTTGTTATTGAATTGTATTTTAATGCTGAAAATACATAAATGTGTAAACCTCTTTTTCAGCGTTGGTAGACATGTTGCTGGTGAACACGCTGGACAGGAACTAGTAATTAGCAGCTGTACGCTTCTACCCCTTCTTCAATGAAGTGTGGTCCTGGAAAATTTCACTTTAAGGGACATGTAGCCCTCACCCTTCCCCCTTAGCCTTTGTCCAAAGGAGAATTGGGATACCCCTTCCCCCCACATGATTGCGCAATATGGAGGGATAGGGCTAAGTGGAAGGGGGAAGGGGGAGAATTGAGAATCACCTTTAAAAAAGGAACAATAAATAAAATTTGCAAAAATATAATTTAGTGATATCAGAGACCGTTTTTTCATTCATTTGAGTTAAAGAAAGAAAAAAAACAAATGTGTCCTGGACAAATGAGAGACTTTTCTGTTAAACAGTGGGACAAAATACCTGTCAACAGGTATTCAGTCAGACTGTCAATCAGTCTGACTGAGAGGAACAGAAAACACCTGACTGGAGCGGAAACATTAAAGGATTCTTCAACTAAATATTAGTTTATAAGTGATGTAATAGAAAGAAAATAATCTTTTGGACTATTATATAACCATTTTATTGACATTTTGTTGAAGGGATTACCAAAGACCTCATAAAGACAATTTTTTCATGGGTTGGGCTTAGTAGGGTTTTGGAAATTATAAACTTTTTATATTTTTCTGTTGCTGCTTGAAAGAGGTGTAACCTGTTAACTTCAGTTCCACAAAAGTTGTGGTTTTGTGTTGAAAGTAAATAAAACATATTTTTCATTATCTATGAGCCATAATTATCAAAGTTTCAAGAAATAAATGTTTGAAATGTTTCACTCTGTGTGTCATTAATCTATATAATGTACGGGTTTCACATTCTGAAATAAGTGATAAAAAATATTGAACTTTTTTATAATCTATTTTTCTGCGATGTACCTGTATAACAGAACTTTCACAATCTAAATTTGATGATCTTGAAGGGTTTGGACATTTCCAAAGTTTCTGTGTGTAATCTGTCTGATCAGGACTGCATTTTCTGAGAATATGATCCCTGTTCACACACGTTTCAGTGGAGGTCACCAGTAAGTCACTGGAAACACAAGAGAGATGTTTAACCAGGTCTTTGTTAACTTGCACTGTCAGAGGGTTCAGTCAGTGAACTTGTAACTAGTTTTAATGATGAAATGTCAGATGTTATGGAGGCTTTTGCTCTATTTCATGTGAAGGTTGTCTGTGGAAGGAAAAAGTCTCCATGGGGAAATTCCACACTGGTGAAACATGAAAAAAGAGAACGTCAGAAGCTTCCATTGTTAAGAGTCAATGAAAAAGCCATTTTCCATCAACTAAATAATTTTATAACACAAAACAACAGCTATGATGTAGGGCTGCACGATATAGAAAAAACTAACAGGATTTTTTCTAACCCTGCAATATATATTGTGATATAAAATGAGACAGGAGTTTTCAGCATTAGACTTGAATAGGACTTTAAGTTATGCTGCACTCCGGACACTCCGGAGCTGACAATAAACCTCCATGACCTCACCTCTTTTTGTGAATGGTACAAGTATGGCTTTTGTCTGTATTTAAACCGGGCGGCTGTAGCTCAGGAGGAAGAGCAGTTGTCCTTCAACAGGTAAGTTGAGGGATCAATTCCAGGCTTCCCCTGAAATGCCAAAGTGTCCTAGGGCAAGACACTGAACCCCAAACTGCCCCCCGATGTGCCTATCAGGGTATGAGTGTGTTGAATGAGTGTGTGTGTGAATGGGTGAATGTGACAAGTAGTGTAAAGCGCTTTGAGTGGTCTGTATGACTAGAAAAGCGCTATAGAAGTACAAGTCCATTTACCATTTATTTAAGAGTTATTCTTATTATCTGTGTTGCTTGCTTTTATTGTCCTGAGTAAATGTTTTAATTCTACCATGTCTATTTTATAAACTGCCCACATATAAG
This sequence comes from Telmatherina bonti, assembly GCF_933228915.1. Taxonomy (NCBI): domain Eukaryota; kingdom Metazoa; phylum Chordata; class Actinopteri; order Atheriniformes; family Telmatherinidae; genus Telmatherina; species Telmatherina bonti. The sequence continues at coordinate 34,881,843 of NC_136615.1, forward strand.
CAGTCGCAAATGAAAATGTACAAGCTCCTCCGTGTCTGCATGACGAAGATGGACAGATGGACATATTGAGTTCATTTGCCTCCTACATTGCTGGACCTGCAATCTGACAATTGTATACCCGACCCATGTTTGGCAATGACGATGCTCTATCGATATATTCTATTCTATTCTATTCTATTCTATTCTATTCTATTTTACAGTCATTCAGCAGACGCTTTTTTCCAAAGCAACTTACATAAGCAAGTTCAGCTCTACTAGATGTCTTCCAGACAGCACCACAGCACCGATCCTGCTCTGACCAGAGGTATTAATGACATATGTTTAACCACAGATGATAAAAAAATATCTTTGTTTTACTGGGACCTCAGTGCTGCATTTGATACTGTTGACCATGATATATTACTCCAACAACTGGAGAGCTAGTTGGACCTCTTTGACACTTTACTAAAGTGGTTCAAAACATACTCTGAGAACAAGAAGTACGTTGTGTCAATAGGTAACTTTACATCTTAGCAGACAAGAATTACATGTGGAGTTCCCAAGGTCTCCATCCTGGAGCCTCTTCTGTTCAACTTCTACATGCTCCCACTGGCACAGGTCATTAGTTACTATAGTTACGCAGATGACACACATGTTTATATAACAATGTCACTGGGAGGCTGAGGCGCTAAGCAGGATCTTGGTAAATGCATTGAAGAGATTGACTGGATTGACTTTCTTCAGCTAAACAAAAACAAAACTGTACACCTGAAAATCACCAACCAGACCAGGAATCTGGCTCTAGCGATGGACTCAGACCTAAAACCACCAACCAGGCCAGAAATCTAGCTCTAGTGATGGACTCAGACCTTAAAGCCTCCAACCAGGCCAGAAATCTTGCTCTAGTGATGGACTTAGATCTAAAAACCAACAACCGGACCAGAAATCTGGCTCTAGTGATGGACTAAGACCTAAAAGCCACCAACCAGGCAAGAATTCTAGCTCTAGTGATGGACTTAGACCTAAAAGCCACCAACCAGGCCAGGAATCTGGCTCTAGTGATGGACTAAGACCTAAAAGCCACCAACCAGGCGAGAATTCTAGCTCTAGTGATGGACTCAGACCTAAAAGCCACCAACCAGGCCAGAAATCTGGCTCTAGTGATGGACTCAGACCTAAAAGCCACCAACCAGGCCAGAAATCTTGCTCTAGTGATGGACTCAGACCTAAAAGCCACCAACCAGACCAGAATTTGGCTTTAGCAATCGACTCAGACCTAAAAACCTCCAACCAGGCCAGGAATCTGGCTCTAGTGATGGACTAAGACCTAAAAACCTCCAACCAGACCAGAAATTTGGCTTTAGTGATGGACTAAGACCTAAAAACCACCAACCAGGACAGAAATCTGGCTCTTGTGATGGACTAAGACCTAAAAACCACCAACCAGGACAGAAATTTGGCTCTAGTGATGGACTCAGACCTAAAAGCCACCAACCAGGCCAGAAATCTAGCTCTAGTGATGGACTCAGACCTAAAAGCCACCAACCAGACCAGAATTTGGCTTTAGCAATCGACTCAGACCTAAAAACCTCCAACCAGGCCAGGAATCTGGATCTAGTGATGGATTCAGACCTAAAAGCCACCAACCAGACCAGAATTTGGCTTTAGCAATCGACTCAGAGCTAAAACACACCAACCAAGCCAGACGTCTGGGTGTAATGATGGACTCAGAAAACAACATCAAGAGAATAACAAAATCATCTTACTTTCACTTTAAGCTGGTATGAAGGATAAAAGATGTCACAGCAGAACCAGAAAAACTAGTCCAGGCTTTCCTGTTTAGTCAGATTGAATACTGTAGCAATGTGTTTAGGGTCTTCAGGTGACTGCAGTTTATTCTGAACTCTGCTGATCCAGTCCTCACTAAGACCCAGATTTGGACCATATCAGTCGAGTTCTGAGGTCTTTACACTGGCTGGCTGTCCGTCTGAGGATGGACTTTAAAGTTCACTCTCTGGTCTATAAAGATCTGAATGATTCAGGACCAAAATACATCCAAGACTTCCCCATCCAGGATCAACCCACTCAGGTCATCGGAATCTGGTCTTTTATCAGTTGCCAGGGTCAGAACCAGTCCTGGAGAATCTGCATTCAGCTTCTATGCTCTACATGTCTAGAAAAACTCCCAGAAAGCCTCAGATCAGCTGAAACTTCCAGTAGAAGACCCTCCTGTTCTCTGCTGCAGTTCAGTTATTTAAAAGTCCACATCAACGGTTTCTTTTAAGCTGTTTTTTCTCTTTTCTTGTTAAACTTGGTCATTTTTTATTAGTTTCATCGAATGATACTACCTATTCCTTTGCCATTTGTTTTAAATATAAAAATATGCTTTTTATGTTTTAATGTTTAATGTCTCTGTGAAGCAGTTTGTGCTGTGTTGATAAACTCAATACTCTGGCCAACATGGCAGAAATGTGAAGCTTTACTGCTCCCCAGTGGCTGACAGGAGCTCTGACACCTTCAACAGAAGCATTTACTGTACTAAATGACAAAAATGTTTCAAACCAAAGCAGCAGCCACTTGTTTTAGCTGCTTATTCTATTTATTTTCTTGGAAAAAATAGATGATTGACTTCACATCTATAACAATTCTGCAGATAATTAATGTTTTGTTGCTATCACCAGGAAAGGAAGGTTGTGCTAAAAGGGTTGTGACTGGGAAACAGGAGTGGTGTGCATGATTCTGTGAAGCAGAGACCTGCAGGTGGACTCCAGATCAGCCCGGAGTGTCCAGGAGTGTCTCCTCTGCTCACGGCTCAGCTGTGAAGACGGAAGTGACAGGAGGACTTCCCTCTCACAAACAATTCATCCCTTTTTGGAGACAGTGGAAGGACAACAACGTCGCCTGTCCAGACATGTCTACAGCATACAGGAACAGGTGAGACATGTGGCTGTCTTTTGTCTCATGCAGACAGGTGAAAAGTATGACCAGCTAGCATCTTAACCGAAACTAGCATCTTTCAGCTAGCAGCAGCTAACTGAACACAAGCTAAGTTTGGCTTTTAGGCGACACTTAAACGAGTCCTAAATGCTTCTTGCTTTACTTAAAGGCAAAATGGTACATTTTATGTTAGGATACTAGGCAGGTAGGGGCGTTTTCTAAACTATAGTTTAGTCAATTACATTATGTAAGGAGCTACAATAAGTCCCTGTTAGCAGATCAGCTGACATCCTCCAAGTGGCTAACAGTTAGCCTGGATCCTGCTGCTGGAGTGTGTTTTTATCCAGAAAACCTCCTGACAAATCCCATTTCTCCCAGTTAGAAACCATGACAGCATGTTTTTATCCAGAAAACCTCCTGACAAATCCCATTTCTCCCAGTTAGAAACCATGATGGCATGTTTTTATCCAGAAAACCTGACAAATCCCATTTCTCCCAGTTAGAAACCATGACAGCATGTTTTTATCCAGAAAACCTCCTGACAAATCCCATTTCTCCCAGTTAGAAAGCATGATGGCATGTTTTTATCCAGAAAACCTCCTGACAAATCCCATTTCTCCCAGTTAGAAACCATGACAGCATGTTTTTATCCAGAAAACCTCCTGACAAATCCCATTTCTCCCAGTTAGAAACCATGACGGCATGTTTTTATCCAGAAAACCTCCTGACAAATCCCATTTCTCCCAGTTAGAAACCATGACGGCATGTTTTTATCCAGAAAACCTCCTGACAAATCCCATTTCTCCCAGTTAGAAACCATGATGGCATGTTTTTATCCAGAAAACCTCCTGACAAATCCCATTTCTCCCAGTTAGAAACCATGACGGCATGTTTTTATCCAGAAAACCTCCTGACAAATCCCATTTCTCCCAGTTAGAAACCATGACGGCATGTTTTTATCCAGAAAACCTCCTGACAAATCCCATTTCTCCCAGTTAGAAACCATGATGGCATGTTTTTATCCAGAAAACCTCCTGACAAATCCCATTTCTCCCAGTTAGAAACCATGACAGCATGTTTTTATCCAGAAAACCTCCTGACAAATCCCATTTCTCCCAGTTAGAAACCATGACAGCATGTTTTTATCCAGAAAACCTCCTGACAAATCCCATTTCTCCCAGTTAGAAACCATGATGGCATGTTTTTATCCAGAAAACCTCCTGACAAATCCCATTTCTCCCAGTTAGAAGCCATGACGGCATGTTTTTAATCCAGAAAACCTCCTGACAAATCCCATTTCTCCCAGTTAGAAGCCATGACGGCATGTTTTTATCCAGAAAACCTCCTGACAAATCCCATTTCTCCCAGTTAGAAACCATGACAGCATGTTTTCTTCCAGAAAACCTCCTGACAAATCCCATTTCTCCCAGTTAGAAACCATGACGGCATGTTTTTATCCAGAAAACCTCCTGACAAATCCCATTTCTCCCAGTTAGAAACCATGACGGCATGTTTTTATCCAGAAAACCTCCTGACAAATCCCATTTCTCCCAGTTAGAAACCATGATGGCATGTTTTTATCCAGAAAACCTCCTGACAAATCCCATTTCTCCCAGTTAGAAACCATGATGGCATGTTTTTATCCAGAAAACCTCCTGACAAATCCCATTTCTCCCAGTTAGAAACCATGACGGCATGTTTTTATCCAGAAAACCTCCTGACAAATCCCATTTCTCCCAGTTAGAAACCATGACGGCATGTTTTTATCCAGAAAACCTCCTGACAAATCCCATTTCTCCCAGTTAGAAACCATGACGGCATGTTTTTATCCAGAAAACCTCCTGACAAATCCCATTTCTCCCAGTTAGAAACCATGATGGCATGTTTTTATCCAGAAAACCTCCTGACAAATCCCATTTCTCCCAGTTAGAAACCATGATGGCATGTTTTTATCCAGAAAACCTCCTGACAAATCCCATTTCTCCCAGTTAGAAACCATGACGGCATGTTTTTATCCAGAAAACCTCCTGACAAATCCCATTTCTCCCAGTTAGAAACCATGACGGCATGTTTTTATCCAGAAAACCTCCTGACAAATCCCATTTCTCCCAGTTAGAAACCATGATGGCATGTTTTTATCCAGAAAACCTCCTGACAAATCCCATTTCTCCCAGTTAGAAACCATGACGGCATGTTTTTATCCAGAAAACCTCCTGACAAATCCCATTTCTCCCAGTTAGAAAGCATGATGGCATGTTTTTATCCAGAAAACCTCCTGACAAATCCCATTTCTCCCAGTTAGAAACCATGACAGCATGTTTTCTTCCAGAAAACCTCCTGACAAATCCCATTTCTCCCAGTTAGAAACCATGATGGCATGTTTTTATCCAGAAAACCTCCTGACAAATCCCATTTCTCCCAGTTAGAAACCACAACAGTGTGTTTTTATCCAGAAAACCTCCTGACAAATCCCATTTCCCCCAGTTAAAAACCACTCTTGCTGGCACAGTATTTTCATACAGTTCTAATGAGCCAGATCACACTGTCGTCAGCACCTTTTTGATAAAATAATCAATACATTGAACTTTGAATCGACTGAAAATGATTTTAAGCAGAGTGTCATATGATAAAAACCAGACTTTCCCCTTTGAACAACCATTGTCCAGTACACAGCCATATTTATTTATTTATAAACTATACAAGAATTTTAAACTGTTATTGGTTTTACTTAGAAAATAAAGGAGCCATGACTACAGATTTAATTTTATTATGATTTTTGATGAAACTGAAGGGTCATTCTTACAGTTTAAAGTGTTTAGACATGCTTTACCAATCAGGCTTATGTAAACACTCTCCATGAACAATAGACTTAGCACAATAAGTCAGCAAATGGTGGATTATTTCTCATCTTTAATAAACCCAGCTGGTGTTGTTAAACATCCTGGTCTAAAACCAGTTAGAACTGGTGGGATGGAGAGTTAGGGTCTGTAGGCCAAAATGTTCCCAAACTCCTGCTGGTGTTTACTCTGGTTCTGAGGTTCAGCCACAGACGATGACTGATCCAGAACCAGTGGGGATCCATATCTCCAGAATCTGGACCTGAGCTGCCGTGGAAATGTCCGTCGTCTTGCATGAAAACAAAACAAGAGAAAGGATTGTTGACTTCAGGAGAAGAGTAAACAAAATGCTGTTTACGTCCTGCGAGAAGAGCTGGTGGAGGAAAACAGGAAGCTCAGCTGGACCGCAGGCCCAACATGAAACTGGATAAAGGAAACAAACACAGAACCATCAGAACCGAACAGAACCATCAGAACCGAGCAGACAGAAATCCTTCTAAATCTGAAGCAACACGTTGCAGAACTTCTCTCAGGTTTGATCCGCTTCGCAGCAGAACCATAGTCACACTGCAAGAGACTGGTCAAGCTAATCCACAAACTGGTTCTGGTTCTGTGCTGAGGATGTCTGGTTCTGGGTCTGTGTTGGGAGTGATTCTGGTTCTGTGCTGACAATGGCTCTGTGTGGGGGATGGCTCTGGTTCTGGTTCTGTGTGGTGGATGGCTCTGGCTCTGGTTCTGGTTCTGTGTTGGGGATGGTTCTGTCTCCGTGCCTGGGATGGTTCTGTTTCTGTGTTGGGGATGGTTCTGGTTCTGTGTTGGGGATGGTTCTGGCTCTGTGTTGGGGATGGTTCTGGCTCTGTGTTGGGGATGGTTCTGGCTCTGTGTTGGGGATGGTTCTGGCTCTGTGTTGGGGATGGTTCTGGCTCTGTGTTGGGGATGGTTCTGGCTCTGTGCTGGGGGTGGTTCTGGCTATGTGCTGGGGATGGTTCTGGTTCTGTGTTGGGGATGGTTCTGGCTCTGTGTTGGGGATGGTTCTGGCTCTGTGTTGGGGATGGTTCTGGCTCTGTGTTGGGGATGGTTCTGGTTCTGTGTTGGGGATGGTTCTGGCTCTGTGTTGGGGATGGTTCTGGCTCTGTGCTGGGGATGGTTCTGGCTCTGTGCCTTGGGATGGTTCTGGCTCTGTGCTGGGGATGGTTCTGGTTCTGTGTGGGATGATGGTTTTGGTTCTGTGTTGGGGATGGTTCTGGTTCTGTGTTGGGGATGGTTCTGGCTCTGTGCTGGGGATGGTTCTGGCTCTGTGTTGGGGATGGTTCTGGCTCTGTGCTGGGGATGGTTCTGGCTCTGTGCTGGGGATGGTTCTGGCTCTGTGCTGGGGATGGTTCTGGCTCTGTGCTGGGGGTGGTTCTGGCTCTGTGCTGGGGATGGTTCTGGCTCTGTGCTGGGGATGGTTCTGGCTCTGTGCTGGGGATGGTTCTGGTTCTGTGTGGGATGATGGTTTTGGTTCTGTGTTGGGGATGGTTCTGGCTCTGTGCTGGGGATGGTTCTGGCTCTGTGCTGGGGATGGTTCTGGCTCTGTGCTGGGGATGGTTCTGGCTCTGTGCTGGGGATGGTTCTGGCTCTGTGCTGGGGATGGTTCTGGTTCTGTGTGGGATGATGGTTTTGGTTCTGTGTTGGGGATGGTTCTGGCTCTGTGCTGGGGATGGTTCTGGCTCTGTGCTGGGGATGGTTCTGGCTCTGTGCTGGGGATGGTTCTGGCTCTGTGCTGGGGATGGTTCTGGCTCTGTGCTGGGGATGGTTCTGGCTCTGTGCTGGGGATGGTTCTGGCTCTGTGCTGGGGATGGTTCTGGCTCTGTGTTGGGGATGGTTCTGGCTCTGTGCTGGGGATGGTTCTGGCACTGTGTTGGGGATGGTTCTGGCTCTGTGCCTTGGGATGGTTCTGGCTCTGTGCTGGGGATGGTTCTGGCTCTGTGCTGGGGATGGTTCTGGCTCTGTGTTGGGGATGGTTCTGGCTCTGTGCTGGGGATGGTTCTGGCTCTGTGCTGGGGATGGTTCTGGCTCTGTGTTGGGGATGGTTCTGGCTCTGTGCTGGGGATGGTTCTGGCTCTGTGCTGGGGATGGTTCTGGCTCTGTGTTGGGGATGGTTCTGGCTCTGTGCTGGGGATGGTTCTGGCTCTGTGCTGGGGATGGTTCTGGCTCTGTGCTGGGGATGGTTCTGGCTCTGTGTTGGGGATGGTTCTGGCTCTGTGCTGGGGATGGTTCTGGCTCTGTGTTGGGGATGGTTCTGGCTCTGTGTTGGGGATGGTTCTGGCTCTGTGCTGGGGATGGTTCTGGCTCTGTGCTGGGGATGGTTCTGGCTCTGTGCTGGGGATGGTTCTGGCTCTGTGCTGGGGATGGTTCTGGCTCTGTGACAACAGTGGGTCTCTGTGAGTGGAGTCCAGTGGGAGACAGACTGGTACCGTCTCCGAGTTGAAAGGTTTAAAATGGGAACCGCTGACGGTCCATCGTCTTCCCAGCTGCAGGTCCGGATACGACACCAGCACATCCATCGCTCGCTCGCCTTCCCACACAGGCTGGTGGCGAACTGGTCCCAGTTTAGAGGTGGGACACAGCTGTACAGATGTGGAGGATGTGGTGAGAGCATGAGGAACCTGCAACCCCGCCTAGATCTTCTCTCCACATAAATCTGTTCATGTCTGAAACTCGCCAGAGACGGTCATGTGACCCACTTTAATCACTAAAACCTGCAGGAATAAAAACACGTGTGTTTATTCTCATGGTATCCAGCGACGTCCCTTTCAGGTTGAATAATCTTGATGGTTTCAAGTATCTGTGTGTGTGTGTGTGTGTGTGTGTGTGTGTGTGTGTGTGTGTGTGTGTTTCATCATACTGACGACACACAGAGACGACGTCTCGTATGGACCGCTCAGACTTCTCTAATCGTTGTTTTATCTCATGTCAGAATACAAGAGTTCAAAGTAGCCCTGAGTGAAGAAACCATAAACCTGAAGACCCTGAGAGAGCTGTGCTTCAATGGTAAACCCCCCCCCCCCCCCCCCCCCCCCCCCCCCCACACACACACACACACAACCCCCCTGCTCTTATATCCTCGTATCGTCCACATGAAGCTTTAATATTTATCCAGATTTTGCTTTGCTTTATTTACCAGGAATCCCATTTGAGGGAGGCATACGGGCACTTTGCTGGAAGGTAGGTTTCGCTCCCTCCTGTGAGGCTTGTTGTCGGGTCCTGTCAGCGTTTTCTGAGCTCAGTGAGCTGCATCCACACAACGCTGCCGTTCAGCTGTAATAATGCCTGATGGAGAGATGTGAAAATCTGCTAAAGTTTCCTTCAAAGAAAATGTAAATATAACAGATTTTACGTCCTTAAGCTGGTTCTGGATGACCCTCAGGTGACACAAACATTTGTGGGTCTGAGATGTTCTGTTCTAAACTGAGTTAAGACCAGAAAGAGGCTGGCTGTCGGAGCTGCTGCTGCTTCTTACAGCTGAGATCTTCTTCGCAGGATACATGCTTTTAACTTGGACAGCGCCTGCATGGTCCAACATGGATCTGCATGTGATGATGAATGTGATTATGGAAGACTTTTTCTGTCCTCCTGACCTTGTGGTTTTTTTCCAGATTCTCCTGAACTACCTTCCTCTGGATCAGACGTTATGGGAGTCTTTTCTGAAAAAGCAGAGGTGAGCAGACGCACATGACTAGCCGGCTCTGAGGTCTGAAGCTTCTTTTGTTTCTGTGGTGTGACCGAGCAGCTGAATCAGGTGCTATCACTTAGCTTCAGCTGATGTCGTTAGCTCATCATTCAGGATCACACCAGCAGTGGGAGAAGCTCATTCACTGGAACCAAACGTACAGAGTCATAATGTGAAGTAAAAAGAGCCGGTTTATCCTCCAGATGTTTGTGTTTTCTTCACCTGTTAACCATGATAGAAACCATCTTATATAGAAAATATGAAAATCTGCTTCCACATTTACTCTGTTTTGTTTACACAGCATGTTTAATACAAAGATTTTTACAATGAGACAATAAACGAGTCATTAAAACTTGAAAAAACATAAAAGTTTAAATAAATACTTAAAAAGCAGCACAAGGATTTGTTAATTCAGCTTTTATTTTTTCATTACAAAGCAGTTTTTTTTTTTTTTAAATGGATCTGAAAAAATCAGATTCATTCAACTAAAGTACCTTATTAAACTTTCCAGTGTTGTAGAGTTCAGTAGAATCTGCTGAAATGAAACCTAACAGAAGAAACCCTGAACACTTCCTGGATGGATTTTATCTTAAAATCCAACTAATCCAGCCAATAATGCATGAGATTACTGTAGTTATTTCTGTAACTAATGAGGTTAATATGTAATAATAATTAGGAATAATCATATTTCTGTGATTTTTTTATTTTATTTTTTTTTACAGGGAGGGGTATTCCCAGTTCCTAAAAGAGATGATCATCCAGCCAGGCATCGCCAAAGCCAACCTGGGTCTTTCCAGAGAAGATGTGACGATGGAGGATCATGTAAGTCTTCTCCGCTTTGCTGCAGCCCGGAACTGAAATCAGACTGAACCCACTAAACGCCGCGGATCTGATTAAAAAAAAAAAAACAAACAAAAAAAACTAAGCTACACTCCCACATTCAGAGCGGTGTAAAACAGCTTTTCTTCAAAAACATCCAATTTTTCTCTCAGATTACAGATCATAGATGGAGGGGACTGGTTAGAGCTGGACATTAGAGCAGAGTCTGAGCAGCCATCCCGCTGTAAAGAATCCATGCAGCACTTCCTCACAAACTGACTTCATAGTTTGATCAGGATACAACGTATTCAGTAGATAATGACTCAGTGTCTTAGTTATATCACTTTGTGCAACGGGATTAGGGTCCGATTCAGAATGCAGAGACCGATATGAGATGGTGTCACAGCTGATTTAACCTAATCCCTTCCATTTAGATCAATATAGTAAGAATCTAGATTTCTTCCTGGCTTCAGTTTCTGCAGGGAGATGAAGACACTGATGATGCTGAGCATCAGGACACATACTTATTATAATAAAAGGAATACGATTGACATACCTAGTGAACTGAATGGAGGCTGATGACACCAGAAAACACTGGAAATGTGGTGTCAAGCATGGAAACAGTTCCTGATGCCCCGCGCAGTGCCATGCGGCAGACGCGGGGTGCCGCGAGGCAGACGCGGGGCGCCGCGAGGCAGACGCGGGGCGCCGCGAGGCAGACGCGGGGCGCCGCGAGGCAGATATGAACTGTTTAGATGAATGTGTAACAGAAGGAAAATGACTTCTGTACGTCACAATGCAGCATGTTTTTTTATTCCAGTCTCATGACACGCTGGATCCAACATCTTATGACATGCTGCACAGTAATGACTTACTCATGTGAATCGTGTGTTGGAGCAGGAAACAATGAAACTGACATCTAATATCACCCTGTTAAATTTACCTCATCTGTATCTCAGTTTTACTTCAAGCCAGTCCGATGGTCTCTGGGTGGAAACCGAGACATTTTATGGCTTTTTCTGGTTTTATTTCTGTAAAACGAAGTTCAGTACAGATAAAGTCTGATCGATTGATTAATCCGACATCCAGTGTTGCATAGACTCAGCCAATACTTGTTTGATTCCCATTAATGCAGCAGTTCTATTGGTTTCTGACTGATTTTTGTTCAAAATGTCTGAAATTGTTTAATTTTCCCTGCTGTCATGAAGGAGGACGGGAAATATTGACTTTTGTTTGTGTGTTTACAGCCTTTAAATCCAAACCCAGACAGCCGGTGGAACACCTACTTCAAAGATAATGAGATTTTGCTTCAGATTGATAAAGATGTGAGGTAGGACTTCACACTGGATCTGTGTGTTCAGATGGAAAGCTTCCAACACATCTGACGGCTGACATGTTGTTGTTTTTAGGCGGCTGTACCCAGACATGGCCTTCTTCCAGCGGCCGACAGAATATCCTTGCCAGCTGATCTTGGACCCTCAGAATGAATATGAGACGCTGCGACGACGAGTTGAACAAACAACCCTGAAAGCGCAAACTGTGAACCGAAACCGCAGCGGAGTCACCAACGTAAGTCACCTTTACCTGGCCCGGTCGGGACAGGGTGGTCGTCGGCTCCCTGTTGAGTTAAACAGGTTGGATTTTCTTGACCACACACATAACACATGCACGGTGTAGAAGTCTTCCTAACAAGTCTGGAGAATGTTGTTAGAAAGCAGAACGTTGTGCAGTTCCGCCACTTTCATTAGCTGCCTGTATCCCATCATTGAAAACTAAGGAATATGGGCACAGATCTTTGCAAATGACGCCCGCAATCGCTGCAGTTATTATGAGAGAACGTGCAGAATTGTCTGTAAAGTTTGCTTGAGTTGTGGCCCGATGGACGCTTAGACATGAGATCTTGGTGATGTGGTTCATCAGGTTTGTCATATTTCCACAAAACTTCCCCTCCGCTTGACATGTCTTGCAAATCGAGTTTGTCTTTTTGTTTGTCCTTTCCTGAGTCTGAAATGTTTCTAGAAATCAGCCTTAAACATTTCGGGTGTTTTCAAAGCCGGAGCTTGGCTAACAGTGCTAGTGCCTGACGCCATGTTCACTGTTTTAAAGTCGTCACACGCATGTGTAAATTCAATAATGCGGTAAAAAGGTTAAAGGTCACCGAGGAAAATTGATCTTTCGACTCACGGGTCGATCTTTAGGATTCAGAATTGCTGAATCAATCTTTTCAACACACCTCTAACAGGAACTGTTCATATAAAGCAGCTCCGCTTGGTTCACATCTGAAATAATGATCTGAATAATAATTCTCGGACTGTCAGGAGGGATGGTGGAGGTGTGGACCCAAATGCAGGAGTGGAGGCAGGAATGCTGAATCTAAATGTTTATTCCAAAAGACTTGATGCGGGAAGTGACAAAACGAACCAGCAAACAACTGTAAGCAAGCGCTATAAATACTGGGAAAGCAGACAAGACCCAGGTGTAGTGAAAGAACTAAACGAGACCAGGTGAACTTAATGAACCAAACAGGGAAGATAGGAAACCAAAACTGAGAAAAACACATGAAACGTCACGTCATGACACACACATTCAGAACCAGCAAGTCATGCAACACAACGACTCGTGAAGTCATGCAACACGACGACTCGTGAAGTCATGCAACACGACGACTCGTGAAGTCATGCAACACGACGACTCGTGAAGTCATGCAACACGACGACTCATGCCGGCGAGGAATTAATGTTCCCAGACAAAAGACCTGAATGGAAAATGTAGAGGAAAGGAAGTGAGGAAGCTGCCTGGAACATTTGGACCTTCATCACGTGGAACGGAGTGATCAGAGTGATCAGTTCAGTCAGTATAATGTCACAAACTTACACATTAACAGAGCCGTCTATGTTCTACCAGTGTTCCTTCCAGGGTGTTGCTTTGGTCTGGACGATGCGTTTAATTCTCCGTATTTGTGAATGTCTGCTCCTCCCTGGTGAAGTAGCTGCTCTGCAGGGTTTCTACATGTCCTCCATTGGTCAGAGGCTGCAGACTCCATCTGATAGCCAGCTCGTAGTACTCCTTAACCAGATCTGAATGTCTGGCTGGACCAACCCAGGTAACGGAGACATCTGGTGTGGTATTCACAGTACAGACGGGAGCTGGTTGCCTGAGGGGGTCGTTGCTAACTTTCACCAGGTCTGTCTGAGTCCCGACTTGATGTTTATCTTCTTGGTTTGAGTTGGAGTACGAGCGACTGAAAAGGACTTGTTCCATCTCCAGATACGTGCGTCAGTAGAGCGTCGATCCGAGGTTAAACCTGCATCCCGGCAGCTTTTTTAAATCCTGCAGCAGCTCGGATCGTCTTCCAGTAAAGCAGTCTAACTTATTCTGGACCCTGCTGAGTCTAGGACTATTTAACAGCATGGATTAGAGTCTGGGTTAGATCTAGGACGAGTCTAAACCTCTGTATACCTGCTGAACATCAGGCCAGGTGACTTTAGGAAGCAGATGTGTGGTGTGACTCATCCGTTTTGTTTCTCCATGTCATCTTGTTTCCATGTTTGTGAATGAATCACAGTTTCATGCTTTTCTTCTTCTTCTCCCAGGTGAGTTCTCCTGGAAAGTCTCTGAACCTGTATCCATCTAATGAATACGAGGTGCTGCCCAACGGCAGCGAGGCTCACTGGGAGGTGGTGGAGCGGATCCTCTTCATCTACGCCAAACTCAACCCTGGGATTGCTTACGTACAAGGCATGAATGAGATCGTCGGGCCAATCTACTACACGTTTGCCACAGACCCCAACAGCCAGTGGAAAGGTCTGTTATAAGTCTCAACGATTTGTCATTTGACAAAATTTCATTGTCGTTGTGTTGCATTATAAACGTCCGTAACGCTTTGCTAATAAAACGCTGCGCCAGGCAACTTAACCCTGTTTACCAACCACGGCTTTTCAGTCAGTATCAGAACTCTAAACACCAAGCGAATGACACAAAGCACCACAGGAAGCGTTGGGGGCAGTATCGTCATGTTGTGCAGCGTCTCTTCAACGAAGAAGAAACTGATGGCAGCGCAATTTATTTCCAAAGTTTGGGGATATTTCAGGCTAAACAAAGAGTCAAACAGGTGAAACGTGTCGTCTGCCGCGCAGAGTCGGCGTACCACGGCAGCACAACAGTCATGCATGAGCATCTGGAAGGAAAGCAGCCGGAGTCATGGTTTCCAGCGTTCTGGATGGCAAAGTTAGCCTTAGCTAAAGTTAGCATTAGCGAGTAGCGATGTGCTGCTGTTACCTCTGCCAAAGAGCTTCTGTTTTTACTGCCGTTTATCTGTTTGTGTTCAAGATAACTCAGAAAGTTATGGATAGATTTTCATGAAATGTTCAGAAGTTGTTGGAAAAGGAAGAAGGGATTTAATCTTGGTGGTGATCTGGATCACCGTTTGGATTCAGGAATGTTTTAAAGGATTTTGGCCCTTGTTTACCTACAAAACAGGTTTTTTTTTTTAAAGATGTAAATAATCATTTCAACGCAATTCTACAAAATCTAATATGTTAAAATATTTTTTTTATTTCTTTTTGTTGTGGCAAACAGTCTGTCGATGACGAGGAGTCTGCTTCTGAAGTGAAAAAGATTACAAAGTCTGTTTAACAGAAAATAAAGTACAGAATAATACAAATTGCAGTTTGGAGAGACGGTCCAAAGGTCCGACGGGCAGAAGTCTGGAATGCTCTACCCGAGTCCTGGGCTGAACCGTCCTTTTACCCTCGCATAAGGGTGTCACTTGTCTGGCCTGAATCTGTTATTCCAAACAAGAAATATCTGTTGTTAGCTGTAACCCTCTTCGAGGAAGAGAGTGTTCTAACTAATCAGATGTCTGAATGCAGACATGTCAGATCTACACATTGCTATGTCTGTAAAGGGGAATAAGCAGACACTGTGTAACGAAGCTTAAGTTCCTAAGTTCATCATGACCTTTTCAGAAAGCCCACAAAGCCAGAATCAGAAATAAATATATGCTAGGACTATGAAATATATGAAAATCTAAACATTTCCACGACATTTTCCTTTTGAGGCAAATCCTGTCCAGCTTGGAAATGACACTATAGCTAAGTTTGGATGTTTCATAATAAATTAGTAGTGAGCTGTTAAGCTTAAATTTAATATTCAGCTGGTTCAGGAGTCGTTCTTTTAACTTCCGAAAGGACATTATGTTGGGACTGACTAAAGGACATTATGTTGGGACTGACTAAAGGACATTATGTTGGGACTGACTAAAGGACATTATGTTGGGACTGACTAAAGGACATTATGTTGGGACTGACTAAAGGACATTATTTTGGGACTGACTAAAGGACATTATGTTGGGACTGACTAAAGGACATTATGTTGGGACTGACTAAAGGACATTATGTTGGGACTGACTAAAGGACATTATGTTGGGACTGACTAAAGGACATTATGTTGGGACTGACTAAAGGACATTATGTTGGGACTGACTAAAGGACATTATGTTGGGACTGACTAAAGGACATTATGTTGGGACTGACTAAAGGACATTATGTTGGGACTGACTAAAGGACATTATGTTGGGACTGACTAAAGGACATTATGTTGGGACTGACTAAAGGACATTATGTTGGGACTGACTAAAGGACATTATGTTGGGACTGACTAAAGGACATTATGTTGGGACTGACTAAAGGACATTATGTTGGGACTGACTAAAAGACATTATGTTGGGACTGACTAAAGGACATTATGTTGGGACTGACTAAAGGACATTATGTTGGGACTGACTAAAAGACATTATGTTGGGACTGACTAAAGGACATTATGTTGGGACTGACTAAAGGACATTATGTTGGGACTGACTAAAGGACATTATGTTGGGACTGACTAAAGGACATTATGTTGGGACTGACTAAAGGACATTATGTTGGGACTGACTAAAGGACATTATGTTGGGACTGACTAAAGGACATTGTGTTGGGACTGACTAAAAGACATTATGTTGGGACTGACTAAAGGACATTATGTTGGGACTGACTAAAGGACATTATGTTGGGACTGACTAAAGGACATTATGTTGGGACTGACTAAAAGACATTATGTTGGGACTGACTAAAGGACATTATGTTGGGACTGACTAAAAGACATTATGTTGGGACTGACTAAAGGACATTATGTTGGGACTGACTAAAGGACATTATGTTGGGACTGACTAAAGGACATTATGTTGGGACTGACTAAAGGACATTATGTTGGGACTGACTAAAGGACATTATGTTGGGACTGACTAAAGGACATTATGTTGGGACTGACTAAAGGACATTATGTTGGGACTGACTAAAGGACATTATGTTGGGACTGACTAAAGGACATTATGTTGGGACTGACTAAAGGACATTATGTTGGGACTGACTAAAGGACATTATGTTGGGACTGACTAAAGGACATTATGTTGGGACTGACTAAAGGACATTATGTTGGGACTGACTAAAGGACATTATGTTGGGACTGACTAAAGGACATTATGTTGGGACTGACTAAAAGACATTATGTTGGGACTGACTAAAGGACATTATGTTGGGACTGACTAAAGGACATTATGTTGGGACTGACTAAAAGACATTATGTTGGGACTGACTAAAGGACATTATGTTGGGACTGACTAAAGGACATTATGTTGGGACTGACTAAAGGACATTATGTTGGGACTGACTAAAGGACATTATGTTGGGACTGACTAAAGGACATTATGTTGGGACTGACTAAAGGACATTATGTTGGGACTGACTAAAGGACATTATGTTGGGACTGACTAAAGGACATTATGTTGGGACTGACTAAAGGACATTATGTTGGGACTGACTAAAGGACATTGTGTTGGGACTGACTAAAGGACATTATGTTGGGACTGACTAAAAGACATTATGTTGGGACTGACTAAAGGACATTATGTTGGGACTGACTAAAGGACATTATGTTGGGACTGACTAAAAGACATTATGTTGGGACTGACTAAAGGACATTATGTTGGGACTGACTAAAGGACATTATGTTGGGACTGACTAAAGGACATTATGTTGGGACTGACTAAAGGACATTATGTTGGGACTGACTAAAGGACATTATGTTGGGACTGACTAAAGGACATTATGTTGGGACTGACTAAAGGACATTATGTTGGGACTGACTAAAGGACATTATGTTGGGACTGACTAAAGGACATTATGTTGGGACTGACTAAAGGACATTATGTTGGGACTGACTAAAGGACATTATGTTGGGACTGACTAAAGGACATTATGTTGGGACTGACTAAAGGACATTATGTTGGGACTGACTAAAGGACATTATGTTGGGACTGACTAAAGGACATTATGTTGGGACTGACTAAAGGACATTATGTTGGGACTGACTAAAGGACATTATGTTGGGACTGACTAAAGGACATTATGTTGGGACTGACTAAAGGACATTATGTTGGGACTGACTAAAGGACATTATGTTGGGACTGACTAAAGGACATTATGTTGGAACTGACTAAAGGACATTATGTTGGGACTGACTAAAGGACATTATGTTGGGACTGACTAAAGGACATTGTGTTGGGACTGACTAAAGGACATTATGTTGGGACTGACTAAAGGACATTGTGTTGGGACTGACTAAAGGACATTATGTTGGGACTGACTAAAGGACATTATGTTGGGACTGACTAAAGGACATTATGTTGGGACTGACTAAAGGACATTATGTTGGGACTGACTAAAGGACATTATGTTGGGACTGACTAAAGGACATTATGTTGGGACTGACTAAAGGACATTATGTTGGGACTGACTAAAGGACATTATGTTGGGACTGACTAAAGGACATTATGTTGGGACTGACTAAAGGACATTGTGTTGGGACTGACTAAAGGACATTATGTTGGGACTGACTAAAGGACATTATGTTGGGACTGACTAAAGGACATTATGTTGGGACTGACTAAAGGACATTATGTTGGGACTGACTAAAGGACATTATGTTGGGACTGACTAAAGGACATTATGTTGGGACTGACTAAAGGACATTATGTTGGGACTGACTAAAGGACATTATGTTGGGACTGACTAAAGGACATTATGTTGGGACTGACTAAAGGACATTATGTTGGGACTGACTAAAGGACATTATGTTGGAACTGACTAAAGGACATTATGTTGGGACTGACTAAAGGACATTATGTTGGGACTGACTAAAGGACATTATGTTGGGACTGACTAAAGGACATTATGTTGGGACTGACTAAAGGACATTATGTTGGGACTGACTAAAGGACATTATGTTGGGACTGACTAAAGGACATTATGTTGGGACTGACTAAAAGACATTATGTTGGGACTGACTAAAGGACATTATGTTGGGACTGACTAAAGGACATTATGTTGGGACTGACTAAAGGACATTATGTTGGGACTGACTAAAGGACATTATGTTGGGACTGACTGGGAATCAGGGGGACGTTCATATGATGTATGAAACATGACGACGTCCAGTATGCTAAAACATACTGGAACCTGGAATAGAGCTGCGTCAACTGGAAGCACAGATGGTGGGCGGGACAGAAATAATCACAACTAATGGAAAAAAATGATTTACAGATTAGTCAACTATTGAAATAATCATTAGTTGCAGCCCTAGTTAGTTAACTGTAAGGAAACACACACTGTTGTACACACCTAACAGTTCAGCTGGAGCTTTGTGTGGATTTCCAACATGGTGCTGAAGTGACATGATGTGGGATGTAACTCTGCCGTACAGAGCACGCCGAAGCCGACACCTTCTTCTGTTTCACCAACCTGATGTCGGAGAACAGAGACAACTTCATCAAGAGCCTGGATGACTCTCAGTGCGGCATCACTTACAAGATGGAGAGCGTTTACTCCATGCTGAAAGACAAAGACCCGGAGCTCTACGTCAAGCTGGTAAGACTGCAGCTTCCTGGACCTCCTGTTCACAGAGGAACGGCCACATGGCTTCACATGGATCACTTCAATGTTTCACATTAAAACTTCAAACCTTTTTTACTGTTTATTAGTCTGCCTGTTTTTCGTCCATAAGACACCATGACTTCAGCCATGACTTCACATGGAGGTGTTTAATCTGCTGAAATGGTCCCACACAGTCGGGCTGGAGATTAATCAGATTTTAATCTCAGTACGATCTGGGTTTCCATCGATGATAAAACTAAAAGGGTGTGATTATTTTCCTCTCTGCAGTTTCCTCTGTCTTCAGCTGCTAATCGAGCGTCTCTGGCGTTGCAGCGCTGTGCTGTAAACTCCTCCCACAGCCGCTTTGCTTTCTTTCAGACACTGTTGCCAACTTGGAGACTTTCTCGCTAAATCTGGAGACTTTTTTTGTTAAAAGTGACAAATCTAGCAGCTTTTACTGGAGTTATTAGAGACTTTTCTGGTGTTGTGGCGACTGACTTGAAGACACATATTGTTCTGCAGTTACTGTAAGGAAGGAGCAGCGGGAGCCTCTCCCGTCCTAAAGCACTCCCAGGCGGCCAGTCTCAGTCGGCTCCGGCTGCAGGTCCATGTAGAATAACTGCAGTAGGTTGTGGAAGTTCACCTAAACATAGTTTATACCATTGTCACTGACAACTGGCTGCATTATTTTCCTATACATAGTTCGGCCAGTTAAACACTGTAATATCCCTCCGTTACGGGGCGTTGCCATAGCAACGCGTTAACCAGCTGGTTCAGATCAGCCGTCTTTTAACAGGTGAACGAGAGAAACGCGCTGCAGCCTGACAGCGGTTGTTTGGTATAAAACGTAAAATAGTTTGTATACTTCAGCAAATGTTGTAGAAAAGAAATACAAATTTGTTATAAAATATTTACTGTGTGGGACCGTGGTATAAGCGGATTAAACAACTCGTAACCGCGTGTTAGACGGTTATAATGCACAACATGGAGTCTAGAACACCACGACGTTGTTTCAGTCAAAATAATGGTGATGATAATTTTTGCCATAATCGAGCAGCTCTACCACACAGTAAACATTTAATAACAAATGTTTGTTTATTTTACAAAACTACCTCAATATGCTGGAGTATAAGAACTATTTCATGTTGGCCTCCTGTTGTTTCTGCTGAAACAACCGCTGTCAAGCTGCAGTGAGTTTCTCTCATTCACCTGTCAAAAGCAGCTGGTCGGAACCAGTAGATCCACCCGTTGCTATGGCGACGCCCGCACCAGAGTGATGCGGCAGTGGTGTAACTTTACGGACTACGTGTTCTTCTCTCAGGACTGGATGGAATCTGAACAAACGGCATATAGAACATATGGATATGTGGGCGTATGGCCTGATTGTTGCCAGGACACACCCCGAATCCTGCCGCCGGGTTGTTAACCTCCCGGATGCACCTCGACCGTAACTATCCATACAGTTTTCAGAACTTCTTAAAGAACTGGTTGTGAGTGAGACTGGAACCAGCAGACGTTCTCGGCCAGAACGTTGGACGGAGCCTGATGATGCTGATGGTTGGAGCTGACGGCTGCATGTGGTCTCAGGCGGTCTCCTGGTTTCTGTCCTCGCAGGAAGAGCAGAACATCAAGCCGCAGTACTTCACATTCCGCTGGCTCACCCTCTTGTTATCCCAGGAGTTCCTCCTGCCGGATGTCATCCGCATCTGGGACACGCTGTTCTCCGACCAGGACCGCTTCCACTTCCTGATCCTGGTCTGCTGCGCCATGCTCACGTGAGGCTCCCACTCTGCTCCTCTGATGCGTGTGATTCTGCCTTTCGCTCGTCATCTTCTTGGCTTTTTCTGTCCGCAGTCTGATCCGGAGCGACTTGCTGGCGGGAGACTTCACGGTGAACATGAGGCTCCTGCAGGTGGGTCCTCAGAGGAACGTTAGAGCCTCACAGCTTCATATTGCACAGAAGTGCCTCTCTATTTGTGCTGTGTTCTCCTCGCAGGATTACCCCATCTCAGATGTCCACACCATACTGACCAAGGCCAAAGAGCTGCAGGATAACTCCTAACCTGATCCGCTTTTCCCACGGCCGCCCCGGCTCGCTCCGGTAGGTGGGAGGTGTTGTGGACGGACCTAGCAGGGAAAAGCCTGCTTACTATGTTTTAACTGTGTGTGTGTGTGTGTGTGTGTTTGGCCATCGGGGGACTGCTGAGACGAGGCACCGTTTTATCATGCAGCTGTTTCTCCCATGGAGACGTGGCGGGTCTGGAAAACCTTGTTTCCAGGGAGAAGTAACCCCACACTACCAACCTTAGTTCGACCGTGCAGCGGAGCATGAAGCAGGAACTTCTCTGCAGTTTTATAAGAAGCGAAGCTGAGAAAATGATTTTTATTTTTCATGTTGATCATTTTTAATTGAACCGACATGTTTGCCTTATGTGTTTACTGGTGTCCAAACACCGACAGTGTTCCGGGTTAAATACGTACCAAGTGATGA
The DNA here is from genome assembly GCF_933228915.1 of Telmatherina bonti. NCBI lineage: Eukaryota > Metazoa > Chordata > Actinopteri > Atheriniformes > Telmatherinidae > Telmatherina > Telmatherina bonti. Next base: position 34,903,587 of record NC_136615.1, read on the forward strand.
ACGTCCGCGTTGGATCAGGAGTCGCCGCAGGTCACCAGGTGGCCGGTGTGTGTGTGTGTGTGTGTGTGTGTGTGTGTGTGTGTGTGTGTGTGTGTGTGTGTGTGTGTGTGTGTGTGTGTGTGTGTGTGTGTGTGTGTGTGTGTGTGTGTGTGTGTGTGTAAGCTGGTTCATTAAACATCCTCATCAGTTCACCACCGTAAAGAGTTTTTGTTTTTAACAAGGTGTTGATTTGCTGAGCGGAGGAATGTGGCGAGGTGTGTTAATGTTTAGCGCCGCCAGCGTGCAGCGGAGATGAACTTTAGCATGGGGGCTGAAAGCGCCGCGGCGTGGAGGAAACATCCCAGGATCGGGCTTTCTGATTGGATGTTTTATTACACACCGTCCAGCAGAAACAGGAAAACTGAGGATAAAAGTTCTGATGAAGATCTTCGTGGACGTTAATCTGAGACGTGATTTTCACACGAAACGGAGAAAAACTTAGAAACTCCACCATTTAAAAGTTCCACAGCTTCCAGTTTTTCCTGTTTTTACTTCTGAAACGGAACCAGTTTGGAGTCTCTTCGTTTTCTGGAATAATAACAATCCTACGAAGAAGTCGTAGATCCAGAACCGGACCTCTCCACACAGACCTCTCTGGGTCTACTGGACCTCTCCAGGTCTACTGGACCTCTCTGGTTCTACTGGACCTCTCTGGGTCTACTGGACCTCTCTGGGTCTACTGGACCTCTCTGGTTCTACTGGACCTCTCTGGGTCTACTGGACCTCTCTGGGTCTACTGGACCTCTCCGGGTCTACTTGACCTCTGGGTCCACCAGACCTCTCTGGTTCTACTGGACCTCTCCGGGTCTACTTGACCTCTGGGTCCACCAGACCTCTCTGGTTCTACTGGACCTCTCCGGGTCTACTTGACCTCTGGGTCCACCAGACCTCTCTGGTTCTACTGGACCTCTCCGGGTCTACTTGACCTCTGGGTCCACCAGACCTCTCTGGTTCTACTGGACCTCTCCGGGTCTACTTGACCTCTGGGTCCACCAGACCTCTCTGGGTCTACTGGACCTCTCTGGGTCTACTGGACCTCTCCGGGTCTACTTGACCTCTGGGTCCACCAGACCTCTCTGGTTCTACTGGACCTCTCTGGTTCTACTGGACCCCTCCGGGTCTACTGGACCCCTCTGGGTCTACTGGACCCCTCTGGTTCTACTGGACCTCTCCGGGTCTACTGGACCCCTCTGGGTCTACTGGACCTCTCCGGGTCTACTGGACCCCTCTGGGTCTACTGGACCCCTCTGGTTCTACTGGACCTCTCCGGGTCTACTGGACCCCTCTGGGTCTACTGGACCTCTCCGGGTCTACTGGACCCCTCCGGGTCTACTGGACCCCTCCGGGTCTACTGGACCTCTCTGGGTCTACTGGACCTCTCCGGGTCTACTTGACCTCTGGGTCCACCAGACCTCTCTGGTTCTACTGGACCTCTCCGGGTCTACTTGACCTCTGGGTCCACCAGACCTCTCTGGTTCTACTGGACCTCTCCGGGTCTACTTGACCTCTGGGTCCACCAGACCTCTCTGGTTCTACTGGACCTCTCCGGGTCTACTTGACCTCTGGGTCCACCAGACCTCTCTGGGTCTACTGGACCTCTCCGGGTCTACTGGACCTCTCCGGGTCTACTGGACCCCTCCAGGTCTACTGGACCCCTCCAGGTCTACTGGACCCCTCTGGGTCTACTGGACCTCTCCGGGTCTACTGGACCCCTCCAGGTCTAGTGGACCTCTTTCTTCCAGAGGGTCTGAGCCATCAGATGGTGAAGGGGACTGGTGAACATCTAGACTTTCCGTGTCAGCTGGACCTTCTGGTCTATGATGGTGGTCCGGTGGTCGGTTCTGCCCCTCCTCTGCGGTTCTGGTTCCAGACTGTGTCAGCCCGAGAGGTTGGAAGTTCTCTGGGGAAGCTGGACCAGCTGGAGGACCATGTCACGGCTTCACCAGCCTCCCTTTTCAACCTTTTCCCACCAGAACTGCTTGGATTTCAGTAAAAACAGGAGGAATGTGGTCGTTGTGAAACTTGTGACCACGAAGGAGTCCGTTAGAACTGGACCTGAGCTCGGACTGTGCTGGCGCCATCCATTAGTTCCCTGCTCTGTCAAAGCTCATCACTGAGAGAGGATGATGGGTTTCCACATGTTATTCCTCCAGTTTGAGTTCAGATGCTCAGAGTCCAGGTAAACTACCCCCCCTCCCCAACGCAGGAGGTTGCACCTGAATGACACTATTGGTTCTCTTTCCACTGTTCACATCATTTTTATTTGGTGTGTATATCTTATATTTGGTCCTCTAGCTGCTGCCAGACTCCTCCTGGTGTGCCTACCAGCCAGCTAGCATGAAGTCAGCTCGTACTTGGCTGGATATTTGAGATTAACATGATGTTTAGCAGGAATGTCTTTTTCTTTGGAAGGAATAAACATCTTTCAAGTTATTTAACTCCACGTTCTTATTTTATGATAAAGCCTAAAGGCTGGTAGAAGTGAGGCCTTTACTTTGATGAGCAGATGTTCTGTGCGGATCACCAACACCGTCATCCTGTCTTTGTACAAATAACTTCCAAAAAAGTCAGAGTATTGTTTAAAATGTAACCACAAACAGAAATATGTAAATGTCATCACCACATATTTTATTCCCAGTAGAACATAAAACATATCAGATGGTGAAATCGGGGCATTTTAATGGAAAGTTAATCTGATGGCAGCAAAGCATCTGTAAAACGTCGTTGGAGGGTGACGTTTGCTACTGTGTAGCATCACTTTATCATCAGAGATTCTGCTTTTTAACTGTCTGCTGATAACAAGTCTTAACCTTCAACTTAGTCCCCGACACACAGAGATTCCTCCTGATTCCTCCTGATTCTTTCATCTGTTGATGAAATTAAACATTGTGTCATCAGTTTCACAGGTTTCAGAAATTATTCCACAATGTTCAGACCCAGTTTGTCTAAATTAGTGAAGCTCTGTCCATCTTTCCATCTAAGAGACTCTGCCTCTCTGAAATGCTCCTTTCATACTCAGTCATGTTACTGGTCTGCTGCCAGTTAAACCAGTCATGTTACTGGTCTGCTGCCAGTTAAACCAGTCATGTTACTGGTCTGCTGCCAGTTAAACCAGTCATGTTACTGGTCTGCTGCCAGTTAAACCAGTCATGTTACTGGTCTGCTGCCAGTTAAACCAGTCATGTTACTGACCTGCTGCCAGTTAAACCAGTCATCTAACTGACCTGCTGCCAGTTAAACCAGTCATCTAACTGACCTGTAGCCAGTTAAACCAGTCATCTAACTGACCTGTAGCCAGTTAAACCAGTCATCTAACTGACCTGCTGCCAGTTAAACCAGTCATCTAACTGACCTGTAGCCAGTTAAACCAGTCATCTAACTGACCTGTAGCCAGTTAAACCAGTCATCTAACTGACCTGCTGCCAGTTAAACCAGTCATCTAACTGACCTGTAGCCAGTTAAACCAGTCATCTAACTGACCTGCTGCCAGTTAAACCAGTCATCTAACTGACCTGCTGCCAGTTAAACCAGTCATCTAACTGACCTGTTGCCAGTTAAACCAGTCATCTAACTGACCTGTTGCCAGTTAAACCAGTCATCTAACTGACCTGCTGCCAGTTAAACCAGTCATCTAACTGACCTGCTGCCAGTTAAACCAGTCATCTAACTGACCTGCTGCCAGTTGAACCAGTCATCTAACTGACCTGCTGCCAGTTAAACCAGTCATGTTACTGACCTGTAGCCAGTTAAACCAGTCACATAACTGACCTGCTGCCAGTTAAACCAGTCATGTTACTGACCTGCTGCCAGTTAAACCAGTCATGTTACTGACCTGCTGCCAGTTAAACCAGTCATGTTACTGACCTGTTGCCAGTTAAACCAGTCATCTAACTGACCTGTTGCCAGTTGAACCAGTCATCTAACTGACCTGCTGCCAGTTAAACCAGTCATCTAACTGACCTGCTGCCAGTTAAACCAGTCATCTAACTGACCTGTTGCCAGTTAAACCAGTCATCTAACTGACCTGTTGCCAGTTAAACCAGTCATCTAACTGACCTGCTGCCAGTTGAACCAGTCATCTAACTGACCTGTTGCCAGTTGAACCAGTCATCTAACTGACCTGTAGCCAGTTAAACCAGTCATCTAACTGACCTGTTGCCAGTTGAACCAGTCAGCTAACTGACCTGTTGCCAGTTGAACCAGTCATGTTACTGGCCAGTTAAACCAGTGACGTTACTGGTGTGCTGCTAGGTAAGCTGACTAGTTATACTAGTTGTCCTCCAGATGTTTCCAGACAGATTGACAGTCAGCCAATCGTATTTCCCGTCTCAGCTTCATCGTCTGATTGGTCGTTGGTGTTCCACTGGGAGGGAATGATGACATCTGGAAACCATTGTTCTGGTTCTGGTTTGGGTTTCTGGAAATGTTGGACCGTTTCCGTGACAACCAAAGTTCAGTTTTTACCGCTCAGTCTTCACATCGTTTGTGAGAACGTAGAATCTGGTTACCAAACATGGCAGTGCCGAGTCTTGTGTGTAATCAGCTGTTTGTTGCCAAACCAAGCGTCCGTGAAAGCATCTCCTGCATCAGAGCGCCAAACGCCACGCCAACCTCGTGTTTTGTGGCCAAACGCTCCGCTGGGGACGTTTTAAATGCAACGGCGTTGACTCCAGCGTGGAGACACAGCGGGGGGTTTATGGAAGATAAAAGACCCGAACAGATGGGATTTTCCTCAAACGTCTGCTGATGCGAGCGAATAACCACAAATACACAAACCTCCCGAACTGGAACCTGCACACGGGGTAAACTGGAAATATCAGCTGTCCTGTAGACGTTTGATGGAAACTGTGGGAGTCATGTGCGCTTTGCAGACATGTTGGGACGCAGACATATAGAACTACATCTCTTCCACCAGATTTATTGTTTACATTTCAAACAGCAGGATTTTATTCAGTTAACATGAATGTTTGTAAAACCTTTTTAGCTGTTTCTAATAGAAAAACCAGATTTAGTATTAGTCAATGGTGATAATTAGTTATGAAATACTAGTCAGTATTTCAGTGTTGAAAAGTTGCAAACTCTGAATATGGTTTGTCATATTTAAGCAGTTCAGTTTTTAAAGTTCAGTTTTGGACTTTTGACGTTTTGAAAAGGGGAAAAATAAAAACTCTGGAGTTCATTCAGACAGAAGAAATGCAGAAAATGTGTTGTTGCATAAACTGTTGCTGGTTAGAAATGTAAAAGCTGAATGTAGTGAATCATATTGGAAATCAGATGCATGCAATGTTTTATTCTTTTTACCTGACATTAATGAAAAACTCATGAATGCCTCTAATGATCTGTTCAGTTTGACCAAAACAGACACTTGAAGGTCATTTTTATGTGCAAAAGTTGCTTTATATCTATTTTTTTCTTTTTATGACTGTTACTGATCATCTTCCTGTTTTTTCTATCCTGATGATTTTTTTGCGTGTGGGTGTGATATTTGATACTCTGTCTTCTGTCTGCTATTTGCATGGTTTCTATTTTGTAAGCACATTTTTTGTAATGTCCCAGTGTTGAAACTTGTATAAATGTTTTTACATGTTTGCAGGTGTACATTAAAATAAAACAACTGAATAAATCAGACGCTGTTTTGTTTTTCTGTTGATAAAGTCAGTGATGTAATATTTGCAAAAACAAATAAGTTGAAGTTCTAACAGAAATTTGCACGTAGCACATCAAACTTTCTCCGCATTCCTGTTTGATTACAAACTACATGGTGTTATGACCTAAATATAACAAAGAAAGGTTTTCATTATGAAGGTTTTTATAATGACAGATGTCTTTGGGGTGTCACCAGTAACCCCACATGTATATGATTAGTAAGATTTGTAACTATTTAAAAAATGTATTTCTGTTTTTCAGTAGATATGATCGTCTGTACAACCAGCATAAAAAAACATTTACATGAGCATTTGATCCACAAATTCTACTTCCTGTGATTGATTTATTGACATATTTACTTTTATTCATGTGTTATTTACCTCAGTAACTTAAGAGCTGGTGTATGTATGTCTATAAATATGAAGATGAATACATGTAAATGAACTAAACTAACAAAAAGAATAGGGGCAGCTATCTGCTACATGCTAATGGGGATCCAAATAAATTAAAAAAATAAAAACCGGTCCAGCCTGCAGCACATCAGTTTTTCTCCCTCTGGATGAACAAACTTCTTTAGTTGGAGAAGTGTTATAAATAGTGACATCATGAGGAGAAAGGTGTTGGGGAAATCTTTCTTCTTGTCATTGCAGTGGTATAACAAATAACAAACAGTATTATGAGACATAAAGGAAACATTTAGCTGATGCCAGAGGATGTATGACAGGAACATTACAAATATTTGTTAGCATATAATTTATAACAAAATATTGAATTTAGAGCAAAGAGACATTGTTTTCAGGGCTTTACTATTGGAGGAAGAAGATAAAGTGCAATATTTAGTTTTACTTTTTTGATGAAGCTGATGTATGAGGGTATATATAGTCCTAGTAACTTTGCATTTATGGACATAAAATCTGGCTAATAGCAGGATAGGATTGCACAAAAAGAGTTGGTCAACTAGTTCCTTCTTATATAGTGTAAACCCAAATAACATCTTTAAAGTACAGTTCAAAATGATTCTGTATATTGTCCACAGCAAAGTGCCAAATGCCACAGAGGTCTGGTGTGTTCACAGCTCCAAAACAGATGAAATATTGTTTCTGGTTGAGTGCTGCAGAAGCAGGGGCGCTGCGAGAAATTTTGGGCCCTATGAAAGACAATGACGTAGACCCCACCACTTGTTTTCTAATTGCTGAACGTTGTTTTTGCTGCAGCTGCTTATTACAGAAACTGGAGACTCTGGGTTTTGTTATTTTAAATAAAAAATACTGAATTAAAATGCAATTAATTTTCAGTTATTTTCTGCAACGCATGTGTCAAGTTTTTCCGTCCCGCATTGATAAATCCATCTTTCCTGTCCAAACCCGTCGCTGAATATGCACATGAAGGCTGATTTTATTTGGCCTGATACTAATTATAATTAATTAATTAATAATAATATTATAAAAATATAGTATTATACTTAATTTTATTATTAATAATAATAATAATAATAATAATAATAATTTTAATTTTAATATTATATATTAAAATTATTATATTATATATATTTATTATTATTATTATTATTATTATTATTAATAATAATAATAATAATAATAATAATAATAATAATGTAATTACATTACATTAAATATATATTTTTTAATATTCTTTTTTTTTGTTTATCTGTTTACTGCTATATTTTCTTATAGCTTTTGAAAATATATATGTGTGTTTGTTTGTTTTTTTATGAAGGGTTTATAATGTTCTTAGAGTTTGCACATCTCCTTGGGCCCCTATCAAGTCGTGGGCCCTAGGAATCTTCCTAACTTTCCCCCCCATGCAGAAGGTACAGGTAGCATCATTGTCCTTTTTATATTTCATCAGAAATTATTTTAAAGGGAAACAGCGATTAATGATTTTCAAGGAAACTTCTCTTACTTTAAATAAGAATTTGTTGGGAAAAGTCCATGTTTTGTTCCATCTCGCTCCTTTAACCAGGAGCACGCTGTGCCTCTTTACGCCGTACGTCCTGCGCTGACGTCAGACGTTGACCTTCGTGGCCCCGCCCACCGCGGTAGACGCGCCAGTGCCACGGTGCGGGACAGTGCGGGTCTGCTAGTCATAATAATATATGTCTATAAGCCGCTATCAGCTGACAAGCAAAGGTAAGCAGGCAGAAAGGAGCCACCTGGAAGGTTTTGGTCTTCTGGAGCGTTTATTACAACCTTTCTAGAACCGAGACGAGTCCGTGTGAAGAACTGAAGCATTTCAACTTGTTTACAAACAGCGCAGAAGATAAACAAACATTATCAGACCTTAAATCACAAACAAGTTGGGAAGTTTGATTTGTGAAAATGTAATTCTGGTAAATATGTAGATGATCATTGTCAGATCATAATCAGTCCTCAGACTTAACTTAATTCTGTTCTTGTTTTTTTTTTTTAGTTTAGTTTTGTTTTTACAGAAACTTTTTACTGAAACCTCGTCTTTTTTACACGTTTCTGCTTTTTATCTTAATCTTTAGATTAAATCAAATAAAGAGCTGATTATTTTCAAGGCACGACTAGTTCCTTCAGACCAGAACACCTGAGACTGAAACACACGTAGAGTTTAGACTCCAGCACTGAGCTGGAACTGACTGGAACAGGTGTCATTTAACTCAGGTGAGTTCAAAGTCCAACTTTATTGTCCCTGTTGCTGTCTGCAACAAGACAGGAGACGACTGGTAGGAGACATCTGACAGGACACATCTGGTAGGAGACATCTGACAGGACACATCTGGTAGGAGACATCTGACAGGACACATCTGTCAGGAGACATCTGACAGGAGACATCTGACAGGACACATCTGGTAGGAGACATCTGACAGGACACATCTGGTAGGAGACATCTGACAGGAGACATCTGGCAGGAGACATCTGACAGGAGACATCTGGTAGGAGACATCTGACAGGAGACATCTGGCAGGAGACATCTGACAGGAGACATCTGGCAGGAGACATCTGACAGGAGACATCTGACAGGACACATCTGGTAGGAGACATCTGACAGGAGACATCTGGCAGGAGACATCTGACAGGAGACATCTGGCAGGAGACATCTGACAGGACACATCTGACAGGACACATCTGGTAGGAGACATCTGACAGGAGACATCTGACAGGACACATCTGGTAGGAGACATCTGACAGGACACATCTGGTAGGAGACATCTGACAGGAGACATCTGGCAGGAGACATCTGACAGGAGACATCTGGCAGGAGACATCTGACAGGAGACATCTGACAGGACACATCTGGTAGGAGACATCTGACAGGAGACATCTGGCAGGAGACATCTGACAGGAGACATCTGACAGGACACATCTGGTAGGAGACATCTGACAGGACACATCTGGTAGGAGACATCTGACAGGAGACATCTGGCAGGAGACATCTGACAGGAGACATCTGGCAGGAGACATCTGACAGGAGACATCTGACAGGACACATCTGGTAGGAGACATCTGACAGGAGACATCTGGCAGGAGACATCTGACAGGAGACATCTGGCAGGAGACATCTGACAGGACACATCTGACAGGACACATCTGGTAGGAGACATCTGACAGGAGACATCTGACAGGACACATCTGACAGGACACATCTGGTAGGAGACATCTGACAGGAGACATCTGGCAGGACACATCTGGCAGGAGACATCTGACAGGAGACATCTGACAGGACACATCTGGTAGGAGACATCTGACAGGAGACATCTGGTAGGAGACATCTGGCAGGAGACATCTGACAGGAGACATCTGGTAGGAGACATCTGACAGGACACATCTGGTAGGAGACATCTGACAGGACACATCTGGCAGGACACATCTGGCAGGAGACATCTGACAGGAGACATCTGGTAAGAGACATCTGGCAGGAGACATCTGACAGGAGACATCTGGCAGGACACATCTGACAGGAGACATTTGGTAGGAGACATCTGACAGGACACATCTGACAGGACACATCTGGTAGGAGACATCTGACAGGACACATCTGGCAGGAGACATCTGACAGGAGACATCTGGTAGGAGACATCTGACAGGAGACATCTGGCAGGACACATCTGGCAGGAGACATCTGACAGGAGACATCTGGCAGGAGACATCTGACAGGAGACATCTGACAGGACACATCTGGTAGGAGACATCTGACAGGAGACATCTGGCAGGACACATCTGGTAGGAGACATCTGACAGGAGACATCTGGCAGGAGACATCTGACAGGAGACATCTGGCAGGAGACATCTGACAGGAGACATCTGGCAGGACACATCTGGTAGGAGACATCTGACAGGAGACATCTGACAGGAGACATCTGGCAGGAGACATCTGGCAGGACACATCTGGCAGGAGACATCTGACAGGAGACATCTGGCAGGAGACATCTGACAGGAGACATCTGGCAGGAGACATCTGGTAGGAGACATCTGACAGGACACATCTGGTAGGAGACATCTGGCAGGACACATCTGGCAGGAGACATCTGACAGGAGACATCTGGCAGGAGACATCTGACAGGAGACATCTGGCAGGAGACATCTGGTAGGAGACATCTGACAGGACACATCTGGTAGGAGACATCTGGCAGGACACATCTGGCAGGAGACATCTGACAGGAGACATCTGGCAGGAGACATCTGGTAGGAGACATCTGACAGGACACATCTGGTAGGAGACATCTAGCAGGACACATCTGGCAGGAGACATCTGACAGGAGACATCTGGCAGGACACATCTGGTAGGAGACATCTGACAGGACACATCTGACAGGAGACATCTGGCAGGAGACATCTGGCAGGACACATCTGGCAGGAGACATCTGACAGGAGACATCTGACAGGAGACATCTGGCAGGAGACATCTGGTAGGAGACATCTGACAGGACACATCTGGTAGGAGACATCTGGCAGGACACATCTGGCAGGAGACATCTGACAGGAGACATCTGGCAGGAGACATCTGACAGGACACATCTGGCAGGAGACATCTGACAGGAGACATCTGGCAGGAGACATCTGACAGGAGACATCTGACAGGAGACATCTGGCAGGAGACATCTGACAGGAGACATCTGACAGGAGACATCTGGCAGGAGACATCTGACAGGACACATCTGGCAGGAGACATCTGGCAGGAGACATCTGGCAGGACACATCTGGCAGGAGACATCTGACAGGAGACATCTGGCAGGAGACATCTGGCAGGAGACATCTGACAGGAGACATCTGGCAGGACACATCTGGCAGGAGACATCTGACAGGAGACATCTGGCAGGAGACATCTGGCAGGAGACATCTGACAGGAGACATCTGGCAGGAGACATCTGACAGGACACATCTGGCAGGAGACATCTGACAGGAGACATCTGACAGGAGACATCTTACAGGAGACATCTGGCAGGAGACATCTGACAGGACACATCTGGCAGGAGACATCTGACAGGAGACATCTGACAGGAGACATCTTACAGGACACACCTGGTAGGAGACATCTGGCAGGAGACATATGGCAGGACATATCTGGCAGGAGACATCTGACAGGAGACATCTGAGAGGAGACATCTGGCAGGACACATCTGGTAGGAGACATCTGACAGGAGACATCTGGCAGGACACATCTGGCAGGAGACATCTGACAGGAGACATCTGGTAGGAGACATCTGACAGGAGACATCTGGCAGGAGACATCTGACAGGATACATTTGGTAGGACACACCTGGTAGGAGACATCTGGCAGGAGACATATGGCAGGACATATCTGGCAGGAGACATGTGACAGGAGACATCTGACAGGAGACATCTGGCAGGAGACATCTGGCAGGAGACATCTGACAGGATACATTTGGTAGGACACACCTGGTAGGAGACATCTGGCAGGAGACATATGACAGGACATGTCTGGCAGGAGACATCTGGCAGGAGACATCTGGCAGGACACATCTGACAGGACACATCTGGTAGGAGACATCTGACAGGACACATCCGACAGGACACATCTGACAGGAGAAATCTGGCAGGAGACATCTGACAGGAGACATCTGACAGGAGACATCTGGCAGGAGACATCTGACAGGAGACATCTGGCAGGAGACATCTGGCAGGAGACATCTGGTAGGAGACATCTGACAGGAGACATCTTACAGGAGACATCTGGCAGGAGACATCTGGCAGGAGACATCTGGTAGGAGACATCTGACAGGAGACATCTTAGACATCTGAGAGGAGACATCTGGCAGGAGACATCTGGCAGGAGACATCTTACAGGAGACATCTGAGAGGAGACATCTGGCAGGAGACATCTGGCAGGAGACATCTGGCAGGAGACATCTGACAGAACACATCTGGTAGGAGACATCTGACAGGACACATCTGACAGGACACATCTGACAGGAGACATCTGGCAGGAGACATCTGACAGGAGACATCTGGCAGGAGACATCTGACAGGAGACATCTGGCAGGAGACATCTTACAGGACACATCTGACAGGAGACATCTGGCAGGAGACATCTGGTAGGAGACATCTGACAGGACACATCTGACAGGACACATCTGACATGAGACATCTGGCAGGAGACATCTGACAGGAGACATCTGGCAGGAGACATCTGACAGAACACATCTGGTAGGAGACATCTGACAGGAGACATCTGGCAGGAGACATCTGACAGGAGACATCTGGCAGGAGACATCTTACAGGAGACATCTGACAGGAGACATCTGGCAGGAGACATCTGACAGGAGACATCTGGCAGGACACATCTGACAGGAGACATCTGGCAGGAGACATCTGACAGGACACATCTGACAGGAGACATCTGGCAGGAGACATCTGACAGGAGACATCTGGCAGGAGACATCTGACAGGAGACATCTGGCAGGAGACATCTGGTAGGAGACATCTGACAGGACACATCTGGTAGGAGACATCTGGCAGGACACATCTGGCAGGAGACATCTGACAGGAGACATCTGGCAGGAGACATCTGACAGGAGACATCTGGCAGGAGACATCTGGTAGGAGACATCTGACAGGACACATCTGGTAGGAGACATCTGGCAGGACACATCTGGCAGGAGACATCTGACAGGAGACATCTGGCAGGAGACATCTGGTAGGAGACATCTGACAGGACACATCTGGTAGGAGACATCTAGCAGGACACATCTGGCAGGAGACATCTGACAGGAGACATCTGGCAGGACACATCTGGTAGGAGACATCTGACAGGACACATCTGACAGGAGACATCTGGCAGGAGACATCTGGCAGGACACATCTGGCAGGAGACATCTGACAGGAGACATCTGACAGGAGACATCTGGCAGGAGACATCTGGTAGGAGACATCTGACAGGACACATCTGGTAGGAGACATCTGGCAGGACACATCTGGCAGGAGACATCTGACAGGAGACATCTGGCAGGAGACATCTGGCAGGAGACATCTGGTAGGAGACATCTGACAGGACACATCTGGTAGGAGACATCTGGCAGGACACATCTGGCAGGAGACATCTGACAGGAGACATCTGACAGGACACATCTGGCAGGACACATCTGGCAGGAGACATCTGACAGGAGACATCTGGCAGGAGACATCTGACAGGAGACATCTGACAGGAGACATCTGGCAGGAGACATCTGACAGGAGACATCTGACAGGAGACATCTGGCAGGAGACATCTGACAGGACACATCTGGCAGGAGACATCTGGCAGGAGACATCTGGCAGGACACATCTGGCAGGAGACATCTGACAGGAGACATCTGGCAGGAGACATCTGGCAGGAGACATCTGACAGGAGACATCTGGCAGGAGACATCTGACAGGACACATCTGGCAGGAGACATCTGACAGGAGACATCTGGCAGGAGACATCTTACAGGAGACATCTGGCAGGAGACATCTGACAGGATACATTTGGTAGGACACACCTGGTAGGAGACATCTGGCAGGAGACATATGGCAGGACATATCTGGCAGGAGACATCTGACAGGAGACATCTGACAGGAGACATCTGGCAGGACACATCTGGTAGGAGACATCTGACAGGAGACATCTGGCAGGACACATCTGGCAGGACACATCTGACAGGACACATCTGGTAGGAGACATCTGACAGGACACATCCGACAGGACACATCTGACAGGAGAAATCTGGCAGGAGACATCTGACAGGAGACATCTGACAGGAGACATCTGGCAGGAGACATCTGGCAGGAGACATCTGGCAGGAGACATCTGACAGGAGACATCTGACAGGAGACATCTGACAGGAGACATCTGGCAGGAGACATCTGACAGGACACATCTGACAGGAGACATCTGGCAGGACACATCTGACAGGACACATCTGGTAGGAGACATCTGACAGGACACATCCGACAGGACACATCTGACAGGAGAAATCTGGCAGGAGACATCTGACAGGAGACATCTGACAGGAGACATCTGGCAGGAGACATCTGACAGGAGACATCTGGCAGGAGACATCTGGCAGGAGACATCTGACAGGAGACATCTGACAGGAGACATCTGACAGGAGACATCTGGCAGGAGACATCTGACAGGAGACATCTGGCAGGACACATCTGACAGGAGACATCTGGCAGGAGACATCTGACAGGACACATCTGACAGGAGACATCTGGCAGGAGACATCTGACAGGAGACATCTTGCAGGAGACATCTGACAGGAGAAATCTTACAGGAGACATCTGACAGGAGACATCTGGCAGGAGACATCTGACAGGACACATCTGACTGGAGACATCTGGCAGGAGACATCTGACAGGAGACATCTGGCAGGAGACATCTGACAGGAGACATCTTACAGGAGACATCTGGCAGGAGACATCTGGCAGGAGACATCTGGTAGGAGACATCTGACAGGACACATCTGACAGGAGACATCTGGCAGGAGACATCTGACAGGAGACATCTGGCAGGAGACATCTGGCAGGAGACATCTGACAGGAGACATCTGGCAGGAGACATCTGGTAGGAGACATCTGGTAGCAGACATCTGACAGGAGACATCTGACAGGACACATCTGACAGGAGACATCTGGCAGGAGACATCTGACAGGAGACATCTGGCAGGAGACATCTGACAGGAGACATCTTACAGGAGACATCTGACAGGAGACATCTGGCAGGAGACATCTGACAGGACACATCTGACAGGAGACATCTGGCAGGAGACATCTGGCAGGAGACATCTGACAGGAGACATCTGGCAGGAGACATCTGGCAGGAGACATCTGGTAGGAGACATCTGGTAGGAGACATCTGACAGGACACATCTGACAGGAGACATCTGGCAGGAGACATCTGACAGGAGACATCTGGCAGGAGACATCTGGCAGGAGACATCTGACAGGAGACATCTGGCAGGAGACATCTGGTAGGAGACATCTGGTAGGAGACATCTGACAGGACACATCTGACAGGAGACATCTGGCAGGAGACATCTGACAGGAGACATCTGGCAGGAGACATCTGGCAGGAGACATCTGACAGGAGACATCTGGCAGGACACATCTGGCAGGAGACATCTGACAGGACACATCTGGTAGGAGACATCTGACAGGACACATCTGACAGGACACATCTGACAGGAGACATCTGACAGGAGACATCTGACAGGAGACATCTGGCAGGAGACATCTGACAGGACACATCTGACAGGAGACATCTGGCAGGAGACATCTGGCAGGAGACATCTGACAGGAGACATCTGGCAGGAGACATCTGGTAGGAGACATCTGGTAGGAGACATCTTACAGGAGACATCTGACAGGAGACATCTTACAGGAGACATCTGACAGGAGACATCTGACAGGAGACATCTGGCAGGAGACATCTGGCAGGAGACATCTTACAGGAGACATCTTACAGGAGACATCTGACAGGAGACATCTGGCAGGAGACATCTGGCAGGAGACATCTGACAGGAGACATCTGACAGGAGACATCTGGCAGGAGACATCTGACAGGACACATCTGGCAGGAGACATCTGACAGGACACATCTGGTAGGAGACATCTGACAGGACACATCTGACAGGACACATCTGACAGGAGACATCTGACAGGAGACGTCTGGCAGGAGACATCTGGCAGGAGACATCTGACAGGACACATCTGACAGGAGACATCTGACAGGACACATCTGACAGGACACATCTGACAGGAGACATCTGACAGGAGACATCTGGCAGGAGACATCTGACAGGAGACATCTGGCAGGAGACATCTGACAGGAGACATCTGGCAGGAGACATCTGACAGGAGAAATCTGGCAGGAGACATCTGGCAGCAGACATCTGACAGGAGACATCTGGCAGGAGATATCTGGCAGGAGACATCTGGTAGGAGACATCTGACAGGACACATCTGACAGGACACATCTGACAGGAGACATCTGGCAGGAGACATCTGGCAGGAGACATCTGACAGGACACATCTGACAGGAGACATCTGACAGGACACATCTGACAGGACACATCTGACAGGAGACATCTGACAGGAGACATCTGGCAGGAGACATCTGACAGGAGACATCTGGCAGGAGACATCTGACAGGAGACATCTGGCAGGAGACATCTGACAGGAGAAATCTGGCAGGAGACATCTGGCAGGAGACATCTGACAGGAGACATCTGGCAGGAGACATCTGGTAGGACACATCTGACAGGACACATCTGGTAGGAGACATCTGACAGGACACATCTGACAGGAGACATCTGGCAGGAGACATCTGACAGGAGACATCTGACAGGACACATCTGGCAGGAGACATCTGACAGGAGACATCTGGCAGGACACATCTGACAGGAGACATCTGACAGGAGACATCTGGCAGGAGACATCTGACAGGAGACATCTGGCAGGAGACATCTGACAGGAGACATCTGGCAGGAGACATCTGGCAGGACACATCTGACAGGAGACATCTGGCAGGAGACATCTGACCGGACACATCTGACAGGAGACATCTGACAGGAGACATCTGGCAGGAGACATCTGACAGGAGACATCTGGCAGGAGACATCTGACAGGAGACATCTGACAGGAGACATCTGGCAGGAGACATCTGGCAGGACACATCTGACAGGACACATCTGACAGAACACATCTGACAGGACACATCTGGTAGGAGACATCTGACAGGACACATCTGATAGGACACATCTGACAGGAGACATCTGGCAGGAGACATCTGACAGGAGACATCTGACAGGAGACATCTGGCAGGAGACATCTGACAGGACACATCTGGTAGGAGACATCTGACAGGACACATCTGACAGGACACATCTGACAGGAGACATCTGACAGGAGACATCTGGCAGGAGACATCTGACAGGAGACATCTGGCAGGAGACATCTGACAGGACACATCTGGCAGGAGACATCTGACAGGAGACATCTGGCAGGAGACATCTTACAGGACACATCTGACAGGAGACATCTGGCAGGAGACATCTGACAGGACACATCTGGCAGGAGACATCTGACAGGAGACATCTGACAGGAGACATCTGGCAGGAGACATCTGACAGGAGACATCTGGCAGGAGACATCTGACAGGACACATCTGGCAGGAGACATCTGACAGGAGACATCTGGCAGGAGACATCTGACAGGACACATCTGACAGGAGACATCTGACAGGACACATCTGACAGGACACATCTGACAGGAGACATCTGACAGGAGACATCTGGCAGGAGACATCTGACAGGAGACATCTGGCAGGAGACATCTGACAGGAGACATCTGGCAGGAGACATCTGACAGGAGACATCTGGCAGGAGACATCTGGCAGGAGACATCTGACAGGAGACATCTGGCAGGAGACATCTGACAGGAGATATCTGGCAGGAGACATCTGGTAGGAGACATCTGACAGGACACATCTGACAGGACACATCTGACAGGAGACATCTGACAGGAGACATCTGGCAGGAGACATCTGGCAGGAGACATCTGACAGGACACATCTGACAGGAGACATCTGACAGGACACATCTGACAGGAGACATCTGACAGGAGACATCTGGCAGGAGACATCTGACAGGAGACATCTGGCAGGAGACATCTGACAGGAGACATCTGGCAGGAGACATCTGACAGGAGAAATCTGGCAGGAGACATCTGGCAGGAGACATCTGACAGGAGACATCTGGCAGGAGACATCTGGCAGGAGACATCTGGTAGGACACATCTGACAGGACACATCTGGTAGGAGACATCTGACAGGACACATCTGACAGGAGACATCTGGCAGGAGACATCTGACAGGAGACATCTGACAGGACACATCTGGCAGGAGACATCTGACAGGAGACATCTGGCAGGACACATCTGACAGGAGACATCTGACAGGAGACATCTGGCAGGAGACATCTGACAGGAGACATCTGGCAGGAGACATCTGACAGGAGACATCTGGCAGGAGACATCTGGCAGGACACATCTGACAGGAGACATCTGGCAGGAGACATCTGACCGGACACATCTGACAGGAGACATCTGACAGGAGACATCTGGCAGGAGACATCTGACAGGAGACATCTGGCAGGAGACATCTGACAGGAGACATCTGACAGGAGACATCTGGCAGGAGACATCTGGCAGGACACATCTGACAGGACACATCTGACAGAACACATCTGACAGGACACATCTGGTAGGAGACATCTGACAGGACACATCTGATAGGACACATCTGACAGGAGACATCTGGCAGGAGACATCTGACAGGAGACATCTGACAGGAGACATCTGGCAGGAGACATCTGACAGGACACATCTGGTAGGAGACATCTGACAGGACACATCTGACAGGACACATCTGACAGGAGACATCTGACAGGAGACATCTGGCAGGAGACATCTGACAGGAGACATCTGGCAGGAGACATCTGACAGGACACATCTGGCAGGAGACATCTGACAGGAGACATCTGGCAGGAGACATCTTACAGGACACATCTGACAGGAGACATCTGGCAGGAGACATCTGACAGGACACATCTGGCAGGAGACATCTGACAGGAGACATCTGGCAGGAGACATCTGACAGGAGACATCTGACAGGAGACATCTGGCAGGAGACATCTGACAGGACACATCTGGCAGGAGACATCTGACAGGAGACATCTGACAGGAGACATCTGGCAGGAGACATCTGGCAGGAGACATCTGACAGGACACATCTGAAAGGACACATCTGACAGAACACATCTGACAGGACACATCTGGTAGGAGACATCTGACAGGACACATCTGATAGGACACATCTGACAGGAGACATCTGGCAGGAGACATCTGACAGGAGACATCTGACAGGAGACATCTGGCAGGAGACATCTGACAGGACACATCTGGTAGGAGACATCTGACAGGACACATCTGACAGGACACATCTGACAGGAGACATCTGACAGGAGACATCTGGCAGGAGACATCTGACAGGAGACATCTGGCAGGAGACATCTGACAGGACACATCTGGCAGGAGACATCTGACAGGAGACATCTGGCAGGAGACATCTTACAGGACACATTTGACAGGAGACATCTGGCAGGAGACATCTGACAGGAGACATCTGACAGGAGACATCTGGCAGGAGACATCTGACAGGAGACATCTGACAGGAGACATCTGGCAGGAGACATCTGACAAGACACATCTGACAGGAGACATCTGGCAGGAGACATCTGACAGGAGACATCTGGCAAGAGACATCTGACAGGACACATCTGACAGGAGACATCTGGCAGGAGACATCTGACAGGAGACATCTGGCAGGAGACATCTGACAGGAGACATCTGACAGGAGACATCTGGCAGGAGACATCTTACAGGACACATCTGACAGGAGACATCTGACAGGACACATCTGACAGGAGACATCTGGCAGGAGACATCTGGCAGGAGACATCTTACAGGAGACATCTGACAGGAGACATCTGGCAGGAGACATCTGACAGGACACATCTGACAGGAGACATCTGACAGGAGACATCTGGCAGGAGACATCTCACAGGAGACATCTCACAGGAGACATCTGGCAGGAGACATCTGGCAGGAGACATCTGACAGGAGACATCTGACAGGAGACATCTGGCAGGAGACATCTGGCAGGAGACATCTGACAGGAGACATCTGACAGGACACATCTGGTAGGAGACATCTGACAGGACACATCTGACAGGACACATCTGACAGGAGACATCTGACAGGAGACATCTGGCAGGAGACATCTGACAGGACACATCTGACAGGAGACATCTGACAGGAGACATCTGACAGGAGACTTCTTACAGGAGACATCTCACAGGAGACATCTGGGAGGAGACATCTCACAGGGGACATCTAGCAGGAGACATCTGACAGGAGACATCTGACAGGAGACATCTGGCAGGAGACATCTGGTAGGAGACATCTGGTAGGAGACATGTGACAGGACACATCTGACAGGAGACATCTGACAGGAGACATCTTACAGGACACATCTGACAGGAGACATCTGGCAGGAGACATCTGGTAGGAGACATCTGGTAGGAGACATCTGACAGGAGACATCTGACAGGAGACATCTGGCAGGAGACATCTGGCAGGAGACATCTGACAGGAGACATCTGACAGGACACATCTGACAGGAGACATCTGGCAGGACACATCTGGCAGGAGACATCTGACAGGACACATCTGGTAGGAGACATCTGACAGGACACATCTGACAGGACACATTTGACAGGAGACATCTGGCAGGAGACATCTGGCAGGAGACATCTGACAGGAGACATCTGGCAGGAGACATCTGACAGGAGACATCTGACAGGAGACATCTGGCAGGAGACATCTGACAGGAGACATCTGACAGGAGACATCTGGCAGGAGACATCTGACAGGAGACATCTGACAGGACACATCTAACAGGAGACATCTGACAGGAGACATCTGGCAGGAGACATCTGGCAGGAGACATCTGACAGGACACATCTGACAGGACACATCTGACAGGAGACATCTGACAGGAGACATCTGGCAGGAGACATCTGACAGGAGACATCTGGCAGGAGACATCTGGCAGGAGACATCTGACAGGAGACATCTGACAGGACACATCTGACAGGACACATCTGACAGGAGACATCTGACAGGAGACATCTGGCAGGAGACATCTGACAGGAGACATCTGGCAGGAGACATCTGACAGGAGAAATCTGGCAGGAGACATCTGGCAGGAGACATCTGGCAGGAGACATCTGGTAGGACACATCTGGTAGGAGACATATGGTAGGAGACATCTGACAGGACACATCTGACAGGAGACATCTGGCAGGAGACATCTGACAGGAGACATCTGACAGGACACATGTGGTAGGAGACATCTGACAGGAGACATCTGGCAGGACACATCTGACAGGAGACATCTGACAGGAGACATCTGGCAGGAGACATCTGACAGGAGACATCTGGCAGGAGACATCTGGCAGGAGACATCTGGTAGGAGACATCTGACAGGACACATCTGGCAGGACACATCTGACAGGAGACATCTGGCAGGAGACATCTGACAGGACACATCTGACAGGACACATCTGGCAGGAGACATCTGACAGGAGACATCTGACAGGACACATCTGGCAGGACACATCTGACAGGAGACATCTGGCAGGAGACATCTGACAGGACACATCTGACAGGACACATCTGGCAGGAGACATCTGACAGGACACATCTGACAGGACACATCTGGCAGGAGACATCTGACAGGAGACATCTGACAGGAGACATCTGGCAGGAGACATCTGGCAGGAGACATCTGGCAGGAGACATCTGGCAGGACACATCTGGCAGGAGACATCTGACAGGAGACATCTGACAGGAGACATCTGACAGGAGACATCTGGCAGGAGACATCTGACAGGAGACATCTGGCAGGAGACATCTGGTAGGAGACATCTGGTAGGAGACATCTGACAGGACACATCTGACAGGAGACATCTGGCAGGAGACATCTGACAGGAGACATCTGGCAGGAGACATCTGGCAGGAGACATCTGGCAGGAGACACCTGACAGGAGACATCTGGCAGGAGACATCTGACAGGACACATCTGGCAGGAGACATCTGACAGGACACATCTGGTAGGAGACATCTGACAGGACACATCTGACAGGACACATCTGACAGGAGACATCTGACAGGAGACATCTGGCAGGAGACATCTGGCAGGAGACATCTGACAGGACACATCTGACAGGAGACATCTGACAGGACACATCTGACAGGACACATCTGACAGGAGACATCTGACAGGACACATCTGGTAGGAGACATCTGACAGGAGACATCTGGCAGGAGACATCTGGCAGGAGACATCTGACAGGACACATCTGACATGAGACATCTGACAGGAGACATCTGGCAGGAGACATCTGACAGGAGACATCTGACAGGAGACATCTTACAGGAGACATCTGGCAGGAGACATCTGACAGGGGACATCTGGCAGGAGACATCTGACAGGACACATCTGGCAGGAGACATCTGGTAGGAGACATCTGACAGGACACATCTGACAGGAGACATCTGACAGGAGACATCTGGCAGGAGACATCTGGCAGGAGACATCTGGTAGGAGACATCTGACAGGAGACATCTTACAGGAGACATCTGACAGGAGACATCTGGCAGGAGACATCTTACAGGAGACATCTGACAGGAGACATCTGGCAGGAGACATCTGGCAGGAGACATCTGACAGGAGACATCTGGCAGGAGACATCTGACAGGAGACATCTGACAGGAGACATCTTACAGGAGACATCTGACAGGAGACATCTCGCAGGAGACATCTGGCAGGAGACATCTTACAGGAGACATCTGACAGGAGACATCTGGCAGGAGACATCTGACAGGAGACATCTGGTAGGGGACAGGACAGGAGACATCTGGCAGGAGACATCTGGCAGGAGACATCTGACAGGAGACATCTGGCAGGAGACATCTGACAGGAGACATCTGGTAGGGGACAGGACAGGAGACATCTGGCAGGAGACATCTGGCAGGAGACATCTGACAGGAGACATCTGGCAGGAGACATCTGACAGGAGACATCTGGCAGGAGACGTACATCTGGCAGGAGACATCTGACAGGAGACATCTGACAGGAGACATCTGGTAGGGGACAGGACAGGACAGGACAGCTGCAACCCTTTACCAGGAGTGAGACGCCTAAAAGTTTAACTTTTCTACGTTTTCCAACACAGTTATAAAAAGTATTTACTATTTAACGCAGTTATAAATGCTGCGTTAAATAGAAACATAAGCAGAACGAAATTATTTCCAGACTCATATTTTACTCCCAGAGGAACAAAAACAACACATCAGATGTTCAGATGGAGACATTTGATCATGTCTTGTCTTACACACATCTACGTCAGACACGGTCTGTAGAGGCTGCAGGTTCCTCTGGGTTCTCCATCAGCTCAGTCCGGTTTGGGGTTATGGACGCTGCAAAGCCGTAAAGAAACACACCGATATTAGGAGTCAAATCATTCCAGAATATATCAGACTGTATTTTCTATGTTTATAAGGAAGCCTGAATAACTGAGCCTCCATCCTCAGGTGTGTGATGAAGTACTGCAGCACTCGCGGCGGCGTCCAGGGATGGAACTTCAGGGATGTTCTGTTCTCAGGTTACGCTCCAGATGGAGGGATGTTCATGCCAGAGCAGGTGCCTGTTCTGCCCCCCGACACCCTGAGGGGCTGGAGGGGGCTGTCTTACAGCAAACTGGTGGTGGAGGTTGCATCGCTGTTCATCCCTGCTGAGCTGATCCCCAGGGACGAGCTGGAGGGTGAGGCCGTGTCTCCTGCAAGATCTCCAGCCTGTCCATCAGTCCCTCGGCCGGTGGACAGTAACCCTGTCACTCTTATCCACATCCTGTTCTTTCTGTGTTGTCTGCTAGTCCTCGTAGATGAAGCCCTGTCCGGCTTCTCTGTGCCAGAGGTGGTCCGGATATCCCGGCTGAACGGTGGTCTGGCGGTCCTGGAGCTTTTCCATGGAAACACTCTGGCTTTCAAGGACTTGGCGATGACGTGTACGGTTCGCTTCCTCAGCTACTTCCTGCAAAAAGAGAACGGAAGAGCCACGGTTCTCGTAGGTAAGAACCGAAGGAGACGAGTGGACGGAGACGTGTCCTCTCTGCGGAGGTGTTAACGCCAGCAGGAGGGAGGAGGAGGCAGGGACGTTTCCAGCGTCTGTCTCCACGTTAATCACGATCATGATGAAGCTCTGTTCCTGTCACCATGTGGTCACCATGTGGTCACCATGCGGTCACCATGCGGTCACCATGCGGTCACCATGTGGTCACCATGCGGTCACCATGTGGTCACCATGCGGTCCGAACCCTCCACAGGAACGTCGGGGGACACTGGGGGCTCCGCCGTCCAGAGCGCCAAAGGCCTCCCTGGTTTGGACGTGGTTGTGGTTTATCCTTACGGACGCATCACCCCGGTGCAGGAGAAGCACATGACCACCTGTCTGGAGGACAACATCCACGTGTTCGCAGGTACAGCTGGTCCTCCAGGTCCTCCAGGTCTGCTTGTTCCTTCTCCCAGCTCTTCTTACTGGTTTACCCTTACTGGTTTACCTGCAGCGGACGGCAGCTCAGACGACATAGACCAGCCTCTCCGCCGTCTCTTCGCCGACCAGGAGCTGGTGAAGACCCACAGACTCATGAGCCTCAACTCCGTCAACTGGTCCAGAGTCATGGTCCAGCTGGCCCACTTTGTCCTGGCTTACCTGGAGCTCAGTGGTTGGGAGGGGTCCGGTTCAGACCTGCCGGAGCTGGAGGTGGTGGTTCCAACGGGAGGCGCGGGGAACATCGCAGGTTGGTTGGAGCGGATCAAACTAGTTTAAACTGGTTTTCCGTCATGAATTAATCACAAAAACACAGAACAGAACCGAAGTAGAACAAAAGGTCTCTGGGGAACATTTCTAGACGCTTGTTGGATTATTTTGTATTTAAAATAGGATTAAAATGATTTGGTTATTACATCATCAAATCTAAGAGATATTTTACAGCATTGCAGGGCTGACGATACGCTTTCGTCCCGATTCAACTTTTTGGCACCGATTCGATTTAAATTGCAATTTTGCGATATTGCTGGTTTTTGTAGACAAAAAATAAAAAATAAAAAAATGTACAAAACTTTTTTTACTCGTCATTTTTCTTTATTTCAGTCAGAAAAAACAACCCAGTAGCCAGACCATCATTATGCTGCTGTAACGCCCAAGAAGATAAGTTAAAACATCAATAAATACAATAAAAATGACAAAAATTTTATAATGGATTATTTTATTTATTTAAATTTTTTTTTCTTTTTTTTAAACAAAAATCTATTATAAAATTATGAAGCAAAAAAATCCAGATTTTCTATTTTTTTATTTGATTTTTCCACCCCTGTATTATTATAAGTTAGATTATTAGTCCTACTGATTATCATTTCTACTGATTATCAGTTCTACTGATTGTTAGTTCTACTGATTATTAGTCCTACTGATTATCAGTTCTGCTGATTATTAGTCCTACTGATTATTCGTTCTACTTATGATTAGTCCTACTGATTATTTGTTCTAGTGATTATTAGTTCTACTGATTATTAGTCCTACTAATTATTAGTTCTACTGATTATTAGTCCTACTGATTATCAGTTTTACTGATTATTAGTTCAACTGATTATCAGTTCCACTGAGTATCAGTTCTACTGATTATTCATCCTACTGATTATTCGTTCTAGTGATTATTAGTTCTACTGATAATTAGTCCTACTGATTATTAGTTCTACTGATTATTAGTCCTACTGATTATCAGTTTGACTGATTACGATTAGTCCTACTGATTATCAGTTCTGCTGATTATTAGTCCTACTGATTTTTCGTTCTACTTATGATTAGTCCTACTGATTATTCGTTCTAGTGATTATTAGTTCTACTGATTATTAGTCCCACTGATTATTAGTTCTACTGATTATTAGTCCTATTGATTATCAGTTCTACTGATTATTAGTCCTACTGATTATCAGTTCTGCTGATTATTAGTCCTACTGATTATTCGTTCTACTTATGATTAGTTCTACGGATTATTCGTTCTAGTGATTATTAGTTCTACTGATTATCAGTTCTACTGATTATTAGTTCTACTTATTATTAGTTCTACTGATTATTAGTCCTACTGATTATTAGTCCTACTGATTATCATTTCTACTGATTATTAGTCCTACTGATTATTAGTCCTACTGATTATCATTTCTACTGATTATTAGTCCTACTGATTATCATTTCTACTGATTATTCGTTCTACTTAGTATTAGTCCTTCTGATTATTCGTTCTCGTGATTATTAGTTCTAATGATTATTAGTCTTACTGATTATTAGTCCTACTGATTATTCGTTGTCGTGATTATTAGTTCTAATGATTATTAGTCTTACTGATTATTAGTCCTACTGATTATTCGTTGTCGTGATTATTAGTTCTAATGATTATTAGTCTTACTGATTATTAGTCCTACTGATTCTTAGTCCTACTGATTATCATTTCTACTGATTATTCGTTCTACTTAGTATTAGTCCTTCTGATTATCATTTCTACTGATTATTTGTTCTACTTAGTATTAGTCCTTCTGATTATTCGTTCTCGTGATTATTAGTTCTAATGATTACTAGTCTTACTGATTATTAGTCCTACTGATTATTTGTTCTATTGATTATTAGTTCTACTGATTATTAGTCCTACTGATTATTTGTTCTATTGATTATTAGTTCTAATGATTATTAGTCCTACTGATTATTTGTTCTATTGATTATTAGTCCTACTGATCATTAGTCCTACTGATTATTTGTTCTATTGATTATCAGTTCTACTGATTATTAGTCCTACTGATTATTTGTTCTATTGATTATTAGTTCTACTGATTATTAGTCCTACTGATTATTTGTTCTATTGATTATTAGTTCTAATGATTATTAGTCCTACTGATTATTTGTTCTATTGATTATTAGTCCTACTGATCATTAGTCCTACTGATTATTTGTTCTATTGATTATTAGTTCTACTGATTATTAGTCCTACTGATTATTTGTTCTATTGATTATTAGTTCTAATGATTATTAGTCCTACTGATTATTTGTTCTATTGATTATTAGTCCTACTGATTATTAGTTCTACTGAGACACTCTCCATGTTCACATCACAAGACATCAGCCCCACGTTGATCACTGAGATCATTAGTTTGGTAGAATAAGTTCCACACAGTGTTTTTTTTTTTTTTATCTTATCGTACATTTATTTTATTTATACAGTTTTTATTAATAATTATCTTAGTTTTCATTGATTAGAATCAGATCAAAATATTGAACAACAGAACATGTTGTACAGAGATTCAGTAAAAACCTTCATGCTTTTATCCTTGTTTTTTTCCCCGTCTGTCCATCTGTCCATCTATCTGTCTGTCCATCCATCTGTCTGTCAGCCGGCTACATTGCAAAGCAGATGGGATTGCCCCTGAAACTGGTTGCCATGGTGAACTCTAATGACATAGTGCACAGGACGGTTACCGCCGGCGACTTCTGCATGGCTCCTGATGTCACACAGACGTTGGCGCCTGCCATCGACATCCAGGTATCTGAGCGTTCCTCGGTGTGACCACCTTCCTGCAGACCAAACCGAGCTTCATGCTGGTCAGACTGGTTGCTCTACTGGTTGTTGTGCTGGAGTCAGACTGAAGACGTCTTTGTCTGACCCGTAGGACCCGTACAACATGGAGCGAGTCTTCTGGCTGCTGCTGGACCGAGACGGCGCCGCGGTTAAAAGCATGATGGAGACGTTCCACAGCTCCCACAGATTCACACTGCCAGAAGACCACCGTAAACTGGTAAACTGGTTGTTGACATCCAGTCGTGTGAAGGCTGGCATCAAGCATCCGCTTCCCTTTCTCTCCCTGGAAGCTGTCGCAGGTTCTGTCCACTGGAACGGTGACCGATGAGGGAATCTTGGACACCATGAAGACGTGCTGGGAGGAAAACCAGTATGTGCTGTGTCCCCACACAGCTGTGGCTGTATGGCACCACTACCACTGTCCCCACGCCTCTGCACCCAGCAGGTTGGAGATGTTCCCACTCTCTGCATGTAAACAGGTGGATCCGCCGCCTGTGGGGAACTGGGATTACGTCATTCCGGGCTACTTTTCCCTCTGAATCCGCCATGCGGCGGCATTACAGATCTTTTCTGGCCAACCAGTCCGTTTGCAGCTCGAGCCCTCATCTGGAAAACACGGAGAAATGCAGCCGATAAGTAGGCTGCTGAAGGAAACAAGGCGCTGCTGCAGCCCGGAATGACGGCAATCCCATCCTCATCCTCACACCTGCAGGTTTTCCACATGAACTTTCATTTCCTGCTGGAAATACGGTGGATAAGAACGTGGAGGAGAGCGGCGAGCTGCTCCGGCGATGGCGTGGAGCGTCGTCCGGTTTTACTGCTTCTCCAGATTGTATCAGAAGGTACAACCTGGAGGAGCGGCGCCTCCTGCAGGAGGGAGGAGAGACGCCTCCTCCTGCAGGAGGGAGGAGAGACGGCTCCTCCTGCAGGAGGGAGGAGAGACGCCTCCTGCAGGAGGGAGGAGAGACGGCTCCTCCTCCTGCAGGAGGGAGGAGAGACGGCGCCTCCTGCAGGAGGGAGGAGAGACGGCTCCTCCTCCTGCAGGAGGGAGGAGAGACGGCGCCTCCTGCAGGAGGGAGGAGAGACGGCTCCTCCTCCTGCAGGAGGGAGGAGAGACGGCTCCTCCTGCAGGAGGGAGGAGAGACGGCTCCTCCTGCAGGAGGGAGGAGAGACGGCGCCTCCTGCAGGAGGGAGGAGAGACGGCTCCTGCACGTCCGGTCCTGTGGGTTTGGTTCTGTGGGTCCGGTTCCGTGGGTCCGGTTCCGTGGGTCCGGTCCTGTGGGTCCGGTCCTGTGGGTCCGGTCCCGTGGGTCCGGTTCCGTGGAGCCAGTCCTGTGGGTTTGGTTCCGTGGGTCCGGTCCTGTGGGTTTGGTTCCGTGGGTCCGGTTCCGTGGGTCCGGTCCCGTGGGTCCGGTCCTGTGGGTTTGGTTCCGTGGGTCCGGTTCCGTGGGTCCGGTCCTGTGGGTTTGGTTCCGTGGGTCCGGTTCCGTGGGTCCGGTCCTGTGGGTCCGGTTCCGTGGGTCCGGTCCTGTGGGTCCGGTTCCGTGGGTCCGGTCCTGTGGGTAACAGCTGCCACTGTGTCTGCAGGTGCTACGTGGCGACGGCGTCTCCAGCCAAGTTTGAGGCGGCGGTGCAGAAGGCCGGTCTGTCTGTGGATCTGCCTGAGGCGGTTCTGGTTTTGGACGGGTTCCCCACGCGGTTCCAGAAGCTGGAGCGGACTCTGAACTGGTGTGTAGACTGGGAGGACAAGCTGAGGGACTGGATCCAGTCTGTGAGCAACGTCAGGAAGGAGAACGGCGCTTATTACAGATGACATGTCTGGACCAGGATCCTGGTCCTGGACTCCGGTCTCATCGACACGTTTCATTTGCAGACTGATGTCATGTGATCAGATGTACAGAGTCATGTGATCAGATGTACAGAGTCATGTGATCAGATGTACTGAGTCATGTGATCATGATGTACAGAGTCATGTGATCAGATGTACAGAGTCATGTGATCAGATGTCCCGTCGTCCTGATGGAGAATAAAGCCAGATGTTTACGCTGTGTGGGTTTGTTGACAACAGAGTGGATAGAACAAACAACATGGCAGAATGATAACTCCCCGTCCTGGACCTGCAGGAAGGACGAGGAGGAGGAGGAGGAGGAGGAGGAGGAGGAGGAACATCTCCCATCATGGCTCCAGACTATAAACATACTAAAAAGAAGTCAGGAGAGATAAGGAGGATTTCTTCTATGATGAAATAAAAATCCATCAGAAAACATGAAGGTTGGAGATCCAGTGGTTCATTTCAGCTTCACACACAGTACACGCAGTACACACAGTACACGCAGTACACACAATACACACAGTACACGCAGTACACGCAGTACACGCAGTACACACAGTACACGCAGTACACACAGTACACACAGTACACGCAGTACACGCAGTACACACAGTACACGCAGTACACGCAGTACACACAATACACACAGTACACGCAGTACACGCAGTACACGCAGTACACACAGTACACGCAGTACACACAGTACACACAGTACACGCAGTACACGCAGTACACACAGTACACGCAGTACACGCAGTACACACAGTACACACAATACACACAGTACACGCAGTACACGCAGTACACGCAGTACACGCAGTACACACAGTACACGCAGTACACGCAGTACACGCAGTACACGCAGTACACGCAGTACACACAGTACACACAGTACACGCAGTACACGCAATACACACAGTACACACAATACACACAGTACACGCAGTACACACAGTACACGCAGTACACACAGTACACACAGTACACACAATACACACAGTACACGCAGTACACACAGTACACACAGTACACACAATACACACAGTACACGCAGTACACGCAGTACACACAGTACACGCAGTACACGCAGTACACACAGTACACGCAGTACACACAGTACACACAGTACACACAATACACACAGTACACACAGTACACACAGTACACGCAGTACACACAGTACACGCAGTACACACAATACACACAGTACACACAATACACACAGTACACGCAGTACACACAGTACACGCAGTACACACAATACACACAATACACACAGTACACACAATACACACAGTACACACAATACACACAGTACACACAATACACACAGTACACGCAGTACACACAATACACTCAGTACACACAATACACACAGTACACGCAGTACACACAGTACACGCAGTACACACAATACACACAGTACACACAATACACACAGTACACGCAGTACACACAATACACACAGTACACACAATACACACAGTACACGCAGTACACACAGTACACGCAGTACACGCAGTACACGCAGTACACACAGTACACGCAGTACACGCAGTACACACAGTACACGCAGTACACGCAGTACACGCAGTACACACAGTACACGCAGTACACTCAGTACACGCAGTACACACAGTACACGCAGTACACTCAGTACACGCAGTACACGCAGTACACACAGTACACGCAGTACACACAATACACACAGTACACGCAGTACACGCAGTACACGCAGTACACACAGTACACGCAGTACACACAGTACACGCAGTACACGCAGTACACACAGTACACACAGTACACGCAGTACACACAGTACACGCAGTACACGGAGTACACGCAGTACACACAGTACACGCAGTACACGGAGTACACGCAGTACACGGAGTACACGCAGTACACGCAGTACACACAGTACACACAGTACACGCAGTACACGCAGTACACACAGTACACGCAGTACACGCAGTACACACAATACACACAGTACACGCAGTACACGCAGTACACGCAGTACACACAGTACACACAGTACACGCAGTACACACAGTACACGGAGTACACGGAGTAAACGCAGTACACACAGTACACGCAGTACACGGAGTACACGCAGTACACCCAGTACACACAGTACACGCAGTACACACAGTACACACAGTACACGCAGTACACGCAGTACACACAGTACACGCAGTACACTCAGTACACGCAGTACACGCAGTACACAGTACACGCAGTACACACAGTACACACAGTACACGCAGTACACGGAGTACACGCAGTACACGCAGTACACGCAGTACACTCAGTACACGCAGTACACACAGTACACGGAGTACACGCAGTACACGCAGTACACACAGTACACGCAGTACACGCAGTACACGGAGTACACACAGTACACACAGTACACGCAGTACACGCAGTACACACAGTACACGCAGTACACTCAGTACACGCAGTACACGGAGTACACACAGTACACGCAGTACACGCAGTACACACAGTACACACAATACACACAATACACGCAGTACACGCAGTACACGCAGTACACACAGTACACGCAGTACACACAGTACACGGAGTACACGAAGTACAAGCAGTACACACAGTACACGCAGTACACGCAGTACACACAGTACACGCAGTACACACAATACACACAGTACACACAATACACACAGTACACGCAGTACACACAATACACACAGTACACACAATACACACAGTACACGCAGTACACACAGTACACGCAGTACACGCAGTACACGCAGTACACACAGTACACGCAGTACACGCAGTACACACAGTACACGCAGTACACGCAGTACACGCAGTACACACAGTACACGCAGTACACTCAGTACACGCAGTACACACAGTACACTCAGTACACGCAGTACACGCAGTACACACAGTACACGCAGTACACACAATACACACAGTACACGCAGTACACGCAGTACACGCAGTACACACAGTACACGCAGTACACACAGTACACGCAGTACACGCAGTACACACAGTACACACAGTACACGCAGTACACACAGTACACGCAGTACACGGAGTACACGCAGTACACACAGTACACGCAGTACACGGAGTACACGCAGTACACGGAGTACACGCAGTACACGCAGTACACACAGTACACACAGTACACGCAGTACACGCAGTACACACAGTACACGCAGTACACGCAGTACACACAATACACACAGTACACGCAGTACACGCAGTACACGCAGTACACACAGTACACACAGTACACGCAGTACACACAGTACACGGAGTACACGGAGTAAACGCAGTACACACAGTACACGCAGTACACGGAGTACACGCAGTACACCCAGTACACACAGTACACGCAGTACACACAGTACACACAGTACACGCAGTACACGCAGTACACACAGTACACGCAGTACACTCAGTACACGCAGTACACGCAGTACACAGTACACGCAGTACACACAGTACACACAGTACACGCAGTACACGGAGTACACGCAGTACACGCAGTACACGCAGTACACTCAGTACACGCAGTACACACAGTACACGCAGTACACTCAGTACACGCAGTACACGGAGTACACGCAGTACACGCAGTACACGGAGTACACACAGTACACACAGTACACGCAGTACACGCAGTACACACAGTACACGCAGTACACTCAGTACACGCAGTACACGGAGTACACACAGTACACGCAGTACACGCAGTACACACAGTACACACAATACACACAATACACGCAGTACACGCAGTACACGCAGTACACACAGTACACGCAGTACACACAGTACACGGAGTACACGAAGTACAAGCAGTACACACAGTACACGCAGTACACGAAGTACAAGCAGTACACACAGTACACGCAGTACACGCAGTACACGGAATACACGCAGTACACGGAGTACACGCAGTACACCCAGTACACACAGTACACGCAGTACACACAGTACACACAGTACACGCAGTACATGCAGTACACTCAGTACACGCAGTACACGCAGTACACAGTACACGCAGTACACGCAGTACACACAGTACACGCAGTACACTCAGTACACGCAGTACACGGAGTACACGCAGTACACGCAGTACACGGAGTACACACAGTACACGCAGTACACGCAGTACACGCAGTACACTCAGTACACGCAGTACACTCAGTACACGCAGTACACGGAGTACACGCAGTACACACAGTACACGCAGTACACGGAGTACACGCAGTACACTCAGTACACCCAGTACACACAGTACACGCAGTACACACAGTACACACAGTACACACAGTACATGCAGTACACACAGTACACGCAGTACACGCAGTACACTCAGTACACGCAGTACACGCAGTACACAGTACACGCAGTACACACAGTACACACAGTACACGCAGTACACGGAGTACACGCAGTACACACAGTACACGCAGTACACTCAGTACACGCAGTACACACAGTACACGCAGTACACTCAGTACACGCAGTACACGGAGTAAATTCAGTACACGCAGTACACGCAGTACACCCAGTACACACAGTACACGCAGTACACGCAGTACACTCAGTACACGCAGTACACGGAGTACACGGAGTACACTCAGTACACGCAGTACACGCAGTACACCCAGTACACACAGTACACGCAGTACACACAGTACACACAGTACACGCAGTACACACAGTACACGCAGTACACACAGTACACACAGTACACGCAGTACACGGAGTACACGCAGTACACGCAGTACACACAGTACACGCAGTACACTCAGTACACACAGTACACGCAGTACACACAGTACACTCAGTACACGCAGTACACGCAGTACACCCAGTACACACAGTACACGCAGTACACACAGTACACACAGTACACGCAGTACACGCAGTACACTCAGTACACGCAGTACACGGAGTACACTCAGTACACGCAGTACACGCAGTACACCCAGTACACACAGTACACGCAGTACACACAGTACACACAGTACACGCAGTACACACAGTACACGCAGTACACGCAGTACACCCAGTACACACAGTACACGCAGTACACACAGTACACACAGTACACGCAGTACACCCAGTACACACAGTACACGCAGTACACACAGTACACACAGTACACGCAGTACACCCAGTACACACAGTACACGCAGTACACGGAGTACACGCAGTACACGGAGTACACGCAGTACACGCAGTACACACAGTACACGCAGTACACTCAGTACACACAGTACACGCAGTACACGCAGTACACTCAGTACACGCAGTACACGCAGTACACCCAGTACACGCAGTACACACAGTACACACAGTACACGCAGTACATGCAGTACACACAGTACACGCAGTACACGCAGTACACAGTACACGCAGTACACACAGTACACGCAGTACACGGAGTACACGCAGTACACTCAGTACACCCAGTACACACAGTACACGCAGTACACACAGTAAACACAGTACACGCAGTACATGCAGTACACACAGTACACGCAGTACACGCAGTACGCTCAGTACACGCAGTACACGCAGTACACAGTACACACAGTACACTCAGTACACGCAGTACACGGAGTACACGCAGTACACTCAGTACACGCAGTACACGCAGTACACACAGTACACGCAGTACACGCAGTAAACACAGTACACGCAGTACACACAGTACACGCAGTACACACAGTACACACAGTACACGCAGTACACGCAGTACACACAGTACACGCAGTACACACAGTACACACAGTACACGGAGTACACGGAGTAAACGCAGTACACACAGTACACGCAGTACACGGAGTACACGCAGTACACCCAGTACACACAGTACACGCAGTACACACAGTACACACAGTACACGCAGTACACGCAGTACACACAGTACACGCAGTACACTCAGTACACGCAGTACACGCAGTACACAGTACACGCAGTACACACAGTACACACAGTACACGCAGTACACGGAGTACACGCAGTACACGCAGTACACGCAGTACACTCAGTACACGCAGTACACACAGTACACGGAGTACACGCAGTACACGCAGTACACACAGTACACGCAGTACACGCAGTACACGGAGTACACACAGTACACACAGTACACGCAGTACACGCAGTACACACAGTACACGCAGTACACTCAGTACACGCAGTACACGGAGTACACACAGTACACGCAGTACACGCAGTACACACAGTACACACAATACACACAATACACGCAGTACACGCAGTACACGCAGTACACACAGTACACGCAGTACACACAGTACACGGAGTACACGAAGTACAAGCAGTACACACAGTACACGCAGTACACGCAGTACACACAGTACACGCAGTACACACAATACACACAGTACACACAATACACACAGTACACGCAGTACACACAATACACACAGTACACACAATACACACAGTACACGCAGTACACACAGTACACGCAGTACACGCAGTACACGCAGTACACACAGTACACGCAGTACACGCAGTACACACAGTACACGCAGTACACGCAGTACACGCAGTACACACAGTACACGCAGTACACTCAGTACACGCAGTACACACAGTACACTCAGTACACGCAGTACACGCAGTACACACAGTACACGCAGTACACACAATACACACAGTACACGCAGTACACGCAGTACACGCAGTACACACAGTACACGCAGTACACACAGTACACGCAGTACACGCAGTACACACAGTACACACAGTACACGCAGTACACACAGTACACGCAGTACACGGAGTACACGCAGTACACACAGTACACGCAGTACACGGAGTACACGCAGTACACGGAGTACACGCAGTACACGCAGTACACACAGTACACACAGTACACGCAGTACACGCAGTACACACAGTACACGCAGTACACGCAGTACACACAATACACACAGTACACGCAGTACACGCAGTACACGCAGTACACACAGTACACACAGTACACGCAGTACACACAGTACACGGAGTACACGGAGTAAACGCAGTACACACAGTACACGCAGTACACGGAGTACACGCAGTACACCCAGTACACACAGTACACGCAGTACACACAGTACACACAGTACACGCAGTACACGCAGTACACACAGTACACGCAGTACACTCAGTACACGCAGTACACGCAGTACACAGTACACGCAGTACACACAGTACACACAGTACACGCAGTACACGGAGTACACGCAGTACACGCAGTACACGCAGTACACTCAGTACACGCAGTACACACAGTACACGCAGTACACTCAGTACACGCAGTACACGGAGTACACGCAGTACACGCAGTACACGGAGTACACACAGTACACACAGTACACGCAGTACACGCAGTACACACAGTACACGCAGTACACTCAGTACACGCAGTACACGGAGTACACACAGTACACGCAGTACACGCAGTACACACAGTACACACAATACACACAATACACGCAGTACACGCAGTACACGCAGTACACACAGTACACGCAGTACACACAGTACACGCAGTACACACAGTACACGGAGTACACGAAGTACAAGCAGTACACACAGTACACGCAGTACACGAAGTACAAGCAGTACACACAGTACACGCAGTACACGCAGTACACGGAATACACGCAGTACACGGAGTACACGCAGTACACCCAGTACACACAGTACACGCAGTACACACAGTACACACAGTACACGCAGTACATGCAGTACACTCAGTACACGCAGTACACGCAGTACACAGTACACGCAGTACACGCAGTACACACAGTACACGCAGTACACTCAGTACACGCAGTACACGGAGTACACGCAGTACACGCAGTACACGGAGTACACACAGTACACGCAGTACACGCAGTACACGCAGTACACTCAGTACACGCAGTACACTCAGTACACGCAGTACACGGAGTACACGCAGTACACACAGTACACGCAGTACACGGAGTACACGCAGTACACTCAGTACACCCAGTACACACAGTACACGCAGTACACACAGTACACACAGTACACACAGTACATGCAGTACACACAGTACACGCAGTACACGCAGTACACTCAGTACACGCAGTACACGCAGTACACAGTACACGCAGTACACACAGTACACACAGTACACGCAGTACACGGAGTACACGCAGTACACACAGTACACGCAGTACACTCAGTACACGCAGTACACACAGTACACGCAGTACACTCAGTACACGCAGTACACGGAGTAAATTCAGTACACGCAGTACACGCAGTACACCCAGTACACACAGTACACGCAGTACACGCAGTACACTCAGTACACGCAGTACACGGAGTACACGGAGTACACTCAGTACACGCAGTACACGCAGTACACCCAGTACACACAGTACACGCAGTACACACAGTACACACAGTACACGCAGTACACACAGTACACGCAGTACACACAGTACACACAGTACACGCAGTACACGGAGTACACGCAGTACACGCAGTACACACAGTACACGCAGTACACTCAGTACACACAGTACACGCAGTACACACAGTACACTCAGTACACGCAGTACACGCAGTACACCCAGTACACACAGTACACGCAGTACACACAGTACACACAGTACACGCAGTACACGCAGTACACTCAGTACACGCAGTACACGGAGTACACTCAGTACACGCAGTACACGCAGTACACCCAGTACACACAGTACACGCAGTACACACAGTACACACAGTACACGCAGTACACACAGTACACGCAGTACACGCAGTACACCCAGTACACACAGTACACGCAGTACACACAGTACACACAGTACACGCAGTACACCCAGTACACACAGTACACGCAGTACACACAGTACACACAGTACACGCAGTACACCCAGTACACACAGTACACGCAGTACACGGAGTACACGCAGTACACGGAGTACACGCAGTACACGCAGTACACACAGTACACGCAGTACACTCAGTACACACAGTACACGCAGTACACGCAGTACACTCAGTACACGCAGTACACGCAGTACACCCAGTACACGCAGTACACACAGTACACACAGTACACGCAGTACATGCAGTACACACAGTACACGCAGTACACGCAGTACACAGTACACGCAGTACACACAGTACACGCAGTACACGGAGTACACGCAGTACACTCAGTACACCCAGTACACACAGTACACGCAGTACACACAGTAAACACAGTACACGCAGTACATGCAGTACACACAGTACACGCAGTACACGCAGTACGCTCAGTACACGCAGTACACGCAGTACACAGTACACACAGTACACTCAGTACACGCAGTACACGGAGTACACGCAGTACACTCAGTACACGCAGTACACGCAGTACACACAGTACACGCAGTACACGCAGTAAACACAGTACACGCAGTACACACAGTACACGCAGTACACACAGTACACACAGTACACGCAGTACACGCAGTACACACAGTACACGCAGTACACACAGTACACACAGTACACGCAGTACACGCAGTACACACAGTACACGCAGTACACACAGTACACTCAGTACACGCAGTAC
Source organism: Telmatherina bonti (assembly GCF_933228915.1). Classification (NCBI taxonomy): domain Eukaryota; kingdom Metazoa; phylum Chordata; class Actinopteri; order Atheriniformes; family Telmatherinidae; genus Telmatherina; species Telmatherina bonti. The sequence goes on from NC_136615.1 coordinate 34,942,497, forward strand.
ACCCAGTACACACAGTACACGCAGTACACACAGTACACCCAGTACACTCAGTACACGCAGTACACGCAGTACACGCAGTACACACAGTACACTCAGTACACGCAGTACACACAGTACACACAGTACACGCAGTACACGCAGTACACGCAGTACACACAGTACACTCAGTACACGCAGTACACCCAGTACACGCAGTACACGCAGTACACACAGTACACGCAGTACACACGCAGTACACGCAGTACACGCAGTACACACAGTACACGCAGTACACACAGTACACGCAGTACACTCAGTACACGCAGTACACACAGTACACGCAGTACACACAGTACACCCAGTACACGCAGTACACGCAGTACACGCAGTACACACAGTACACTCAGTACACGCAGTACACCCAGTACACACAGTACACGCAGTACACACAGTACACCCAGTACACACAGTACACGCAGTACACACAGTACACGCAGTACACGCAGTACACTCAGTACACACAGTACACACAGTACACACGCAGTACACGCAGTACACGCAGTACACACAGTACACGCAGTACACACAGTACACGCAGTACACACAGTACACCCAGTTCACCCAGTACACGCAGTACACACGCAGTACACGCAGTACACGGAGTACACGCAGTACACGCAGTACACACAGTACACACAGTACACGCAGTACACGCAGTACACACAGTACACGCAGTACACGCAGTACACACAATACACACAGTACACGCAGTACACGCAGTACACGCAGTACACACAGTACACACAGTACACGCAGTACACACAGTACACGGAGTACACGGAGTAAACGCAGTACACACAGTACACGCAGTACACGGAGTACACGCAGTACACCCAGTACACACAGTACACGCAGTACACACAGTACACACAGTACACGCAGTACACGCAGTACACACAGTACACGCAGTACACTCAGTACACGCAGTACACGCAGTACACAGTACACGCAGTACACACAGTACACACAGTACACGCAGTACACGGAGTACACGCAGTACACGCAGTACACGCAGTACACTCAGTACACGCAGTACACACAGTACACGCAGTACACTCAGTACACGCAGTACACGGAGTACACGCAGTACACGCAGTACACGGAGTACACACAGTACACACAGTACACGCAGTACACGCAGTACACACAGTACACGCAGTACACTCAGTACACGCAGTACACGGAGTACACACAGTACACGCAGTACACGCAGTACACACAGTACACACAATACACACAATACACGCAGTACACGCAGTACACGCAGTACACACAGTACACGCAGTACACACAGTACACGGAGTACACGAAGTACAAGCAGTACACACAGTACACGCAGTACACGAAGTACAAGCAGTACACACAGTACACGCAGTACACGCAGTACACGGAATACACGCAGTACACGGAGTACACGCAGTACACCCAGTACACACAGTACACGCAGTACACACAGTACACACAGTACACGCAGTACATGCAGTACACTCAGTACACGCAGTACACGCAGTACACAGTACACGCAGTACACGCAGTACACACAGTACACGCAGTACACTCAGTACACGCAGTACACGGAGTACACGCAGTACACGCAGTACACGGAGTACACACAGTACACGCAGTACACGCAGTACACGCAGTACACTCAGTACACGCAGTACACTCAGTACACGCAGTACACGGAGTACACGCAGTACACACAGTACACGCAGTACACGGAGTACACGCAGTACACTCAGTACACCCAGTACACACAGTACACGCAGTACACACAGTACACACAGTACACACAGTACATGCAGTACACACAGTACACGCAGTACACGCAGTACACTCAGTACACGCAGTACACGCAGTACACAGTACACGCAGTACACACAGTACACACAGTACACGCAGTACACGGAGTACACGCAGTACACACAGTACACGCAGTACACTCAGTACACGCAGTACACACAGTACACGCAGTACACTCAGTACACGCAGTACACGGAGTAAATTCAGTACACGCAGTACACGCAGTACACCCAGTACACACAGTACACGCAGTACACGCAGTACACTCAGTACACGCAGTACACGGAGTACACGGAGTACACTCAGTACACGCAGTACACGCAGTACACCCAGTACACACAGTACACGCAGTACACACAGTACACACAGTACACGCAGTACACACAGTACACGCAGTACACACAGTACACAGAGTACACGCAGTACACGGAGTACACGCAGTACACGCAGTACACACAGTACACGCAGTACACTCAGTACACACAGTACACGCAGTACACACAGTACACTCAGTACACGCAGTACACGCAGTACACCCAGTACACACAGTACACGCAGTACACACAGTACACACAGTACACGCAGTACACGCAGTACACTCAGTACACGCAGTACACGGAGTACACTCAGTACACGCAGTACACGCAGTACACCCAGTACACACAGTACACGCAGTACACACAGTACACACAGTACACGCAGTACACACAGTACACGCAGTACACGCAGTACACCCAGTACACACAGTACACGCAGTACACACAGTACACACAGTACACGCAGTACACCCAGTACACACAGTACACGCAGTACACACAGTACACACAGTACACGCAGTACACCCAGTACACACAGTACACGCAGTACACGGAGTACACGCAGTACACGGAGTACACGCAGTACACGCAGTACACACAGTACACGCAGTACACTCAGTACACACAGTACACGCAGTACACGCAGTACACTCAGTACACGCAGTACACGCAGTACACCCAGTACACGCAGTACACACAGTACACACAGTACACGCAGTACATGCAGTACACACAGTACACGCAGTACACGCAGTACACAGTACACGCAGTACACACAGTACACGCAGTACACGGAGTACACGCAGTACACTCAGTACACCCAGTACACACAGTACACGCAGTACACACAGTAAACACAGTACACGCAGTACATGCAGTACACACAGTACACGCAGTACACGCAGTACGCTCAGTACACGCAGTACACGCAGTACACAGTACACACAGTACACTCAGTACACGCAGTACACGGAGTACACGCAGTACACTCAGTACACGCAGTACACGCAGTACACACAGTACACGCAGTACACGCAGTAAACACAGTACACGCAGTACACACAGTACACGCAGTACACACAGTACACACAGTACACGCAGTACACGCAGTACACACAGTACACGCAGTACACACAGTACACACAGTACACGCAGTACACGCAGTACACACAGTACACGCAGTACACACAGTACACTCAGTACACGCAGTACACCCAGTACACACAGTACACGCAGTACACACAGTACACCCAGTACACTCAGTACACGCAGTACACGCAGTACACGCAGTACACACAGTACACTCAGTACACGCAGTACACACAGTACACACAGTACACGCAGTACACGCAGTACACGCAGTACACACAGTACACTCAGTACACGCAGTACACCCAGTACACGCAGTACACGCAGTACACACAGTACACGCAGTACACACGCAGTACACGCAGTACACGCAGTACACACAGTACACGCAGTACACACAGTACACGCAGTACACTCAGTACACGCAGTACACACAGTACACGCAGTACACACAGTACACCCAGTACACGCAGTACACGCAGTACACGCAGTACACACAGTACACTCAGTACACGCAGTACACCCAGTACACACAGTACACGCAGTACACACAGTACACCCAGTACACACAGTACACGCAGTACACACAGTACACGCAGTACACGCAGTACACTCAGTACACACAGTACACACAGTACACACGCAGTACACGCAGTACACGCAGTACACACAGTACACGCAGTACACACAGTACACGCAGTACACACAGTACACCCAGTTCACCCAGTACACGCAGTACACACGCAGTACACGCAGTACACGCAGTACACACAGTACACGCAGTACACACAGTACACGCAGTACACGCAGTACACTCAGTACACGCAGTACACACAGTACACACAGTACACCCAGTACACGCAGTACACACAGTACACTCAGTACACGCAGTACACCCAGTACACACAGTACACGCAGTACACACAGTACACCTAGTACACACAGTACACGCAGTACACGCAGTACACGCAGTACACGCAGTACACACAGTACACGCAGTACACACAGTACACCCAGTTCACCCAGTACACGCAGTACACACGCAGTACACGCAGTACACACAGTACACCTAGTACACACAGTACACGCAGTACACGCAGTACACACAGTACACGCAGTACACACAGTACACGCAGTACACGCAGTACACTCAGTACACGCAGTACACACAGTACACGCAGTACACACAGTACACCCAGTACACGCAGTACACAGTACACGCAGTACACACAGTACACACAGTACACGCAGTACACGGAGTACACGCAGTACACACAGTACACGCAGTACACTCAGTACACGCAGTACACACAGTACACGCAGTACACTCAGTACACGCAGTACACGGAGTAAATTCAGTACACGCAGTACACGCAGTACACCCAGTACACACAGTACACGCAGTACACGCAGTACACTCAGTACACGCAGTACACGGAGTACACGGAGTACACTCAGTACACGCAGTACACGCAGTACACCCAGTACACACAGTACACGCAGTACACACAGTACACACAGTACACGCAGTACACACAGTACACGCAGTACACACAGTACACACAGTACACGCAGTACACGGAGTACACGCAGTACACGGAGTACACGCAGTACACGCAGTACACACAGTACACGCAGTACACTCAGTACACACAGTACACGCAGTACACACAGTACACTCAGTACACGCAGTACACGCAGTACACCCAGTACACACAGTACACGCAGTACACACAGTACACACAGTACACGCAGTACACGCAGTACACTCAGTACACGCAGTACACGGAGTACACTCAGTACACGCAGTACACGCAGTACACCCAGTACACACAGTACACGCAGTACACACAGTACACACAGTACACGCAGTACACACAGTACACGCAGTACACCCAGTACACACAGTACACGCAGTACACGGAGTACACGCAGTACACGCAGTACACACAGTACACGCAGTACACTCAGTACACACAGTACACGCAGTACACGCAGTACACTCAGTACACGCAGTACACGCAGTACACCCAGTACACGCAGTACACACAGTACACACAGTACACGCAGTACATGCAGTACACACAGTACACGCAGTACACGCAGTACACAGTACACGCAGTACACACAGTACACGCAGTACACGGAGTACACGCAGTACACTCAGTACACCCAGTACACACAGTACACGCAGTACACACAGTAAACACAGTACACGCAGTACATGCAGTACACACAGTACACGCAGTACACGCAGTACGCTCAGTACACGCAGTACACAGTACACACAGTACACTCAGTACACGCAGTACACGGAGTACACGCAGTACACTCAGTACACGCAGTACACGCAGTACACACAGTACACGCAGTACACGCAGTAAACACAGTACACGCAGTACACACAGTACACGCAGTACACACAGTACACACAGTACACGCAGTACACGCAGTACACACACAGTACACGCAGTACACACAGTACACACAGTACACGCAGTACACGCAGTACACACAGTACACGCAGTACACACAGTACACTCAGTACACGCAGTACACCCAGTACACACAGTACACGCAGTACACACAGTACACCCAGTACACTCAGTACACGCAGTACACGCAGTACACGCAGTACACACAGTACACTCAGTACACGCAGTACACACAGTACACACAGTACACGCAGTACACGCAGTACACACAGTACACGCAGTACACACAGTACACTCAGTACACGCAGTACACCCAGTACACGCAGTACACGCAGTACACACAGTACACGCAGTACACACGCAGTACACGCAGTACACGCAGTACACACAGTACACGCAGTACACACAGTACACGCAGTACACTCAGTACACGCAGTACACACAGTACACGCAGTACACACAGTACACCCAGTACACGCAGTACACGCAGTACACGCAGTACACATAGTACACTCAGTACACGCAGTACACCCAGTACACACAGTACACGCAGTACACACAGTACACCCAGTACACACAGTACACGCAGTACACACAGTACACGCAGTACACGCAGTACACTCAGTACACACAGTACACACAGTACACACGCAGTACACGCAGTACACGCAGTACACACAGTACACGCAGTACACACAGTACACGCAGTACACACAGTACACCCAGTTCACCCAGTACACGCAGTACACACGCAGTACACGCAGTACACGCAGTACACACAGTACACGCAGTACACACAGTACACGCAGTACACGCAGTACACTCAGTACACGCAGTACACACAGTACACGCAGTACACACAGTACACCCAGTACACGCAGTACACGCAGTACACACAGTACACTCAGTACACGCAGTACACCCAGTACACACAGTACACGCAGTACACACAGTACACCTAGTACACACAGTACACGCAGTACACGCAGTACACACAGTACACGCAGTACACGCAGTACACACAGTACACGCAGTACACACAGTACACACAGTACACGCAGTACACACAGTACACGGAGTACACGGAGTACAAGCAGTACACACAGTACACGCAGTACACGGAGTACACGCAGTACACCCAGTACACACAGTACACGCAGTACACACAGTACACACAGTACACGCAGTACATGCAGTACACACAGTACACGCAGTACACTCAGTACACGCAGTACACGCAGTACACAGTACACGCAGTACACACAGTACACACAGTACACGGAGTACACGCAGTACACGCAGTACACACAGTACACGCAGTACACGCAGTACACTCAGTACACGCAGTACACACAGTACACGCAGTACACTCAGTACACGGAGTACACGCAGTACACGCAGTAGACGGAGTAAACACAGTACACACAGTACACGCAGTACACGCAGTACAGACAGTACACGCAGTACACTCAGTACACGCAGTACACGGAGTACACGCAGTACACTCAGTACACCCAGTACACACAGTACACGCAGTACACACAGTACACACAGTACACGCAGTACATGCAGTACACACAGTACACGCAGTACACGGAGTACACGCAGTACACACAGTACACGCAGTACACGCAGTACACTCAGTACACGCAGTACACACAGTACACGCAGTACACTCAGTACACGCAGTACACGGAGTACACGCAGTACACGCAGTACACGGAGTACACACAGTACACACAGTACACGCAGTACACGCAGTACACACAGTACACGCAGTACACTCAGTACACGCAGTACACGGAGTACACGCAGTACACACAGTACACGCAGTACACGGAGTACACGCAGTACACTCAGTACACCCAGTACACACAGTACACGCAGTACACACAGTACACACAGTACACGCAGTACATGCAGTACACGCAGTACACGCAGTACACTCAGTACACGCAGTACACGCAGTACACAGTACAAGCAGTACACACAGTACACACAGTACACGCAGTACAAGGAGTACACGCAGTACACGTAGTACACACAGTACACGCAGTACACTCAGTACAAGCAGTAGACACAGTACACGCAGTACACTCAGTACACGCAGTACACGGAGTACACTCAGTACACGCAGTACACGCAGTACACCCAGTACACACAGTACACGCAGTACACGCAGTACACTCAGTACACGCAGTACACGGAGTACACGCAGTACACACAGTACACGCAGTACACACAGTACACACAGTACACGCAGTACACGCAGTACACACAGTACACGCAGTACACACAGTACACACAGTACACGCAGTACACGCAGTACACACAGTACACGCAGTACACACAGTACACTCAGTACACGCAGTACACCCAGTACACACAGTACACGCAGTACACACAGTACACCCAGTACACTCAGTACACGCAGTACACGCAGTACACGCAGTACACACAGTACACTCAGTACACGCAGTACACACAGTACACACAGTACACGCAGTACACGCAGTACACACAGTACACGCAGTACACACAGTACACTCAGTACACGCAGTACACCCAGTACACGCAGTACACGCAGTACACACAGTACACGCAGTACACACGCAGTACACGCAGTACACGCAGTACACACAGTACACGCAGTACACACAGTACACGCAGTACACTCAGTACACGCAGTACACACAGTACACGCAGTACACACAGTACACGCAGTACACGCAGTACACCCAGTACACACAGTACACGCAGTACACACAGTACACCCAGTACACACAGTACACGCAGTACACACAGTACACGCAGTACACGCAGTACACTCAGTACACACAGTACACACAGTACACACGCAGTACACGCAGTACACGCAGTACACACAGTACACGCAGTACACACAGTACACGCAGTACACACAGTACACCCAGTTCACCCAGTACACGCAGTACACACGCAGTACACGCAGTACACGCAGTACACACAGTACACGCAGTACACACAGTACACGCAGTACACGCAGTACACTCAGTACACGCAGTACACACAGTACACGCAGTACACACAGTACACCCAGTACACGCAGTACACGCAGTACACACAGTACACTCAGTACACGCAGTACACCCAGTACACACAGTACACGCAGTACACACAGTACACCTAGTACACACAGTACACGCAGTACACGCAGTACACACAGTACACGCAGTACACGCAGTACACGCAGTACACACAGTACACGCAGTACACACAGTACACACAGTACACGCAGTACACGCAGTACACACAGTACACGCAGTACACACAGTACACGGAGTACACGGAGTACAAGCAGTACACACAGTACACGCAGTACACGGAGTACACGCAGTACACCCAGTACACACAGTACACGCAGTACACACAGTACACACAGTACACGCAGTACATGCAGTACACACAGTACACGCAGTACACTCAGTACACGCAGTACACGCAGTACACAGTACACGCAGTACACACAGTACACACAGTACACGGAGTACACGCAGTACACGCAGTACACACAGTACACGCAGTACACTCAGTACACGCAGTACACACAGTACACGCAGTACACTCAGTACACGGAGTACACGCAGTACACGCAGTAGACGGAGTAAACACAGTACACACAGTACACGCAGTACACGCAGTACAGACAGTACACGCAGTACACTCAGTACACGCAGTACACGGAGTACACGCAGTACACTCAGTACACCCAGTACACACAGTACACGCAGTACACACAGTACACACAGTACACGCAGTACATGCAGTACACACAGTACACGCAGTACACGGAGTACACGCAGTACACGCAGTACACACAGTACACGCAGTACACGCAGTACACTCAGTACACGCAGTACACACAGTACACGCAGTACACTCAGTACACGCAGTACACGGAGTACACGCAGTACACGCAGTACACGGAGTACACACAGTACACACAGTACACGCAGTACACGCAGTACACACAGTACACGCAGTACACTCAGTACACGCAGTACACGGAGTACACGCAGTACACACAGTACACGCAGTACACGGAGTACACGCAGTACACTCAGTACACCCAGTACACACAGTACACGCAGTACACACAGTACACACAGTACACGCAGTACATGCAGTACACGCAGTACACGCAGTACACTCAGTACACGCAGTACACGCAGTACACAGTACAAGCAGTAGACACAGTACACGCAGTACACTCAGTACACGCAGTACACGGAGTACACTCAGTACACGCAGTACACGCAGTACACCCAGTACACACAGTACACGCAGTACACGCAGTACACTCAGTACACGCAGTACACGGAGTACACGCAGTACACTCAGTACACGCAGTACACGCAGTACACCCAGTACACACAGTACACGCAGTACACACAGTACACACAGTACACGAAGTACACACAGTACACGCAGTACACACAGTACACACAGTACACGCAGTACACGGAGTACACGCAGTACACGCAGTACACACAGTACACGCAGTACACGGAGTACACGCAGTACACGGAGTACACGCAGTACACTCAGTACACGCAGTACACACAGTACACGCAGTACACGCAGTAAACACAGTACACTCAGTACACGCAGTACACGCAGTACACACAGTACACGCAGTACACTCAGTACACACAGTACACGCAGTACACACAGTACACGCAGTACACGCAGTACACAGTACACACAGTACACACAGTACACGCAGTACACGGAGTACACGCAGTACACTCAGTACACGCAGTACACACAGTACACGCAGTACACACAGTACACGCAGTACACGCAGTAAACACAGTACACGCAGTACACGCAGTACACACAGTACACGCAGTACACTCAGTACACACAGTACACACAGTACACGCAGTACACGCAGTACACACAGTACACGCAGTACACGCAGTACACACAGTACACGCAGTACACACAGTACACTCAGTACACGCAGTACACCCAATACACACAGTACACGCAGTACACACAGTACACCCAGTACACACAGTACACGCAGTACACACGCAGTACACGCAGTACACGCAGTACACACAGTGCACGCAGTACACACAGTACACGCAGTACACGCAGTACACTCAGTACACGCAGTACACACAGTACACGCAGTACACACAGTACACCCAATACACGCAGTACACGCAGTACACACAGTACACTCAGTACACGCAGTACACCCAGTACACACAGTACACGCAGTACACACAGTACACCCAGTACACACAGTACACGCAGTACACGGAGTACACGCAGTACACTCAGTACACGCAGTACACGCAGTACACACAGTACACGCAGTACACGCAGTACACTCAGTACACGCAGTACACACAGTACACGCAGTACACACAGTACACCCAGTACACGCAGTACACGCAGTACACGCAGTACACACAGTACACTCAGTACACGCAGTACACCCAGTACACACAGTACACGCAGTACACACAGTACACACAGTACACACAGTACACGCAGTACACGCAGTACACACAGTACACGCAGTACACATAGTACACTCAGTACACGCAGTACACGCAGTACATCCAGTACACACAGTACACACAGTACACGCAGTACATGCAGTACACACAGTACACGCAGTACACGCAGTACACAGTACACGCAGTACACACAGTACACGCAGTACACGGAGTACACGCAGTACACTCAGTACACCCAGTACACACAGTACACGCAGTACACACAGTACACACAGTACACGCAGTACATGCAGTACACACAGTACACGCAGTACACGCCGTACACTCAGTACACGCAGTACACGCAGTACACAGTACACACAGTACACACAGTACACGCAGTACACGGAGTACACGCAGTACACGGAGTACACACAGTACACTCAGTACACGCAGTACACACAGTACACGCAGTACACACAGTACACGCAGTACACGCAGTAAACACAGTACACGCAGTACACGCAGTACACACAGTACACGCAGTACACTCAGTACACACAGTACACGCAGTACACACAGTACACGCAGTACACGCAGTACACACAGTACACGCAGTACACACAGTACACACAGTACACGCAGTACACGCAGTACACACAGTACACGCAGTACACACAGTACACTCAGTACACGCAGTACAACCAGTACACACAGTACACGCAGTACACACAGTACACCCAGTACACACAGTACACGCAGTACACACGCAGTACACGCAGTACACGCAGTACACACAGTACACGCAGTACACGCAGTACACGCAGTACACTCAGTACACGCAGTACACACAGTACACGCAGTACACACAGTACACCCAGTACACGCAGTACACGCAGTACACACAGTACACTCAGTACACGCAGTACACCCAGTACACACAGTACACGCAGTACACACAGTACACCCAGTACACACAGTACACGCAGTACACACAGTACACGCAGTACACGCAGTACACTCAGTACACACAGTACACGCAGTACACACAGTACACTCAGTACACGCAGTACACCCAGTACACACAGTACACGCAGTACACACAGTACACCCAGTACACACAGTACACGCAGTACACACAGTACACGCAGTACACGCAGTACACTCAGTACACACAGTACAAACAGTACACACTTAGTACACGCAGTACACGCAGTACACACAGTACACGCAGTACACACAGTACACGCAGTACACACAGTACACCCAGTACACCCAGTACACGCAGTACACACGCAGTACACGCAGTACACGCAGTACACACAGTACACGCAGTACACGGAGTACACGCAGTACACGCAGTACACTCAGTACACGCAGTACACACAGTACATGCAGTACACGGAGTACACGCAGTACACTCAGTACACGCAGTACACCCAGTACACACAGTACACGCAGTACACACAGTACACCCAGTACACGCAGTACACGCAGTACACGCAGTACACACAGTACACGCAGTACACGCAGTACACACAGTACACACAGTACACGCAGTACACGCAGTACACACAGTACACGAAGTACACGCAGTACACGCAGTACACTCAGTACACGCAGTACACGCAGTACACTCAGTACACGCAGTACACGCAGTACACTCAGCACACGCAGTACACACAGTACACGCAGTACACGCAGTACACACAGTACACGCAGTACACGCAGTACACTCAGTACACGCAGTACACGGAGTACACGCAGTACATTCAGTACACGCAGTACACCCAGTACACACAGTACACGCAGTACACACAGTACACGCAGTACACACAGTACACACAGTACACGCAGTACACACAGTACACGCAGTACACACAGTACACGCAGTACACTCAGTACACCAGTAAACGCAGTACACACAGTACACGCAGTACACGCAGTACACGCAGTACACGCAGTACACACAGTACACGCAGTACACGCAGTACACACAGTACACGCAGTACACACAGTACACTCAGTACACGCAGTACACCCAGTACACACAGTACACGCAGTACACACAGTACACCCAGTACACACAGTACACGCAGTACACACGCAGTACACGCAGTACACGCAGTACACACAGTACACGCAGTACACGCAGTACACTCAGTACACGCAGTACACACAGTACACGCAGTACACACAGTACACCCAGTACACGCAGTACACGCAGTACACGCAGTACACACAGTACACTCAGTACACGCAGTACACCCAGTACACGCAGTACACGCAGTACACTCAGTACACGCAGTACACCCAGTACACACAGTACACGCAGTACACACAGTACACCCAGTACACACAGTACACGCAGTACACGCAGTACACACAGTACACGCAGTACACGCAGTACACGCAGTACACGCAGTACACACAGTACACGGAGTCCACGGAGTACAAGCAGTACACACAGTACACGCAGTACACGCAGTACACCCAGTACACACAGTACACGCAGTACACACAGTACACACAGTACACGCAGTACATGCAGTACACACAGTACACGCAGTACACTCAGTACACGCAGTACACGCAGTACACGCAGTACACAGAACACGCAGTACACACAGTACACACAGTACACGCAGTACACGAAGTACACGCAGTACACGCAGTACACACAGTACACGCAGTACACGCAGTACACTCAGTACACGCAGTACACACAGTACACGCAGTACACTCAGTACACGCAGTACACGGAGTACACGCAGTACACGCAGTACACGGAGTACACACAGTACACGCAGTACACGCAGTACACACAGTACACGCAGTACACTCAGTACACGCAGTACACGGAGTACACGCAGTACACACAGTACACGCAGTACACTCAGTACACCCAGTACACACAGTACATGCAGTACACGCAGTACACACAGTACACGCAGTACATGCAGTACACACAGTACACGCAGTACACGCAGGACACGGAGTACACGCAGTACACGCAGTACACACAGTACACGCAGTACACGCAGTACACTCAGTACACGCAGTACACACAGTACACGCAGTACACTCAGTACACGCAGTACACGGAGTACACGCAGTACACGCAGTACACGGAGTAAACACAGTACACACAGTACACGCAGTACACACAGTACACGCAGTACACTCAGTACACGCAGTACACGGAGTACACGCAGTACACGCAGTACACGGAGTACACGGAGTACACGCAGTACACTCAGTACACCCAGTACACACAGTACACGCAGTACACACAGTACACACAGTACACGCAGTACATGCAGTACACACAGTACACGCAGTACACGCAGTACACTCAGTACACGCAGTACACGCAGTACACAGTACAAGCAGTACACACAGTACACACAGTACACGCAGTACACGGAGTACACGCAGTACACGCAGTACACACAGTACACGCAGTACACTCAGTACACGCAGTACACACAGTACACGCAGTACACCCAGTACACACAGTACACGCAGTACACGCAGTACACTCAGTACACGCAGTACACGGAGTACACGCAGTACACTCAGTACACGCAGTACACGCAGTACACCCAGTACACACAGTACACGCAGTACACACAGTACACACAGTACACGAAGTACACACAGTACACGCAGTACACACAGTACACACAGTACACGCAGTACACGGAGTACAGGCAGTACACGGAGTACACGCAGTACACCCAGTACACACATTACACGCAGTACACACAGTACACACAGTACACGCAGTACATGCAGTACACACAGTACACGCAGTACACTCAGTACACAGTACACGCAGTACACACAGTACACGCAGTACACGGAGTACACGCAGTACACTCAGTACACCCAGTACACACAGTACACACAGTACACAGAGTACACGCAGTACATGCAGTACACACAGTACACGCAGCACACGCAGTACACAGTACACGCAGTACACACAGTACACGCAGTACACGGAGTACACGCAGTACACTCAGTACACCCAGTACACACAGTACACGCAGTACACACAGTACACACAGTACACGCAGTACATGCAGTACACACAGTACACGCAGTACACGGAGTACACACAGTACACGCAGTACACGCAGTACACACAGTACACGCAGTACACTCAGTACACGCAGTACACGGAGTACACGCAGTACACGCAGTACACACAGTACACGCAGTACACGCAGTACACTCAGTACACGCAGTACACGCAGTACACTCAGCACACGCAGTACACACAGTACACGCAGTACACGCAGTACACACAGTACACGCAGTACACGCAGTACACTCAGTACACGCAGTACACGCAGTACACGCAGCACACGGAGTACACGCAGTACACTCAGTACACGCAGTACACGCAGTACACACAGTACACGCAGTACACGCAGTACACACAGTACACGCAGTACACACAGTACACTCAGTACACGCAGTACACCCAGTACACACAGTACACGCAGTACACACAGTACACCCAGTACACACAGTACACGCAGTACACACGCAGTACACGCAGTACACGCAGTACACACAGTACACGCAGTACACACAGTACACGCAGTACACGCAGTACACTCAGTACACGCAGTACACTCAGTACACGCAGTACACACAGCACACGCAGTACACACAGTACACCCAGTACACGCAGTACACGCAGTACACGCAGTACACACAGTACACTCAGTACACGCAGTACACCCAGTACACACAGTACACGCAGTACACACAGTACACCCAGTACACACAGTACACGCAGTACACACAGTACACGCAGTACACGCAGTACACTCAGTACACACAGTACACACGCAGTACACGCAGTACATGCAGTACACACAGTACACGCAGTACACACAGTACACCCAGTACACCCAGTACACGCAGTACACACGCAGTACACGCAGTCCACGCAGTACACACAGTACACGCAGTACACACAGTACACGCAGTACACGCATTACACTCAGTACACGCAGTACACCCAGTACACACAGTACACGCAGTACACCCAGTACACACAGTACACGCAGTACACACAGTACACGCAGTACACGCAGTACACACAGTACACGCAGTACACGCAGTACACACAGTACACACAGTACACGCAGTACACGCAGTACACTCAGTACACGCAGTACACGCAGTACACGCAGTACACTCAGCACACGCAGTACACACAGTACACGCAGTACACGCAGTACACACAGTACACGCAGTACACGCAGTACACTCAGTACACGCAGTACACGCAGTACACGCAGTACACCCAGTACACTCAGTACACGCAGTACACACAGTAAACACAGTACACGCAGTACACACAGTACACGCAGTACACGCAGTACACTCAGTACACGCAGTACACACAGTACACGCAGTACACGGAGTACACGCAGTACACTCAGTACACGCAGTACACGCAGTACACCCAGTACACACAGTACACGCAGTACACACAGTACACACAGTACACGCAGTACATGCAGTACACACAGTACACGCAGTACACACAGTACACACAGTACACGCAGTACACGGAGTACACGCAGTAAACGGAGTACACGCAGTACACACAGTACACACAGTACACGCAGTACACTCAGTACACACAGTACACGCAGTACACACAGTACACTCAGTACACGCAGTACACCCAGTACACACAGTACACGCAGTACACACAGTACACACAGTACACGCAGTACATGCAGTACACACAGTACACGCAGTACACGCAGTACACTCAGTACACGCAGTACACGCAGTACACAGTACATGCAGTACACACAGTACACGCAGTACACGGAGTACACGCAGTACACTCAGTACACCCAGTATACACAGTACACGCAGTACACACAGTACACGCAGTACATGCAGTACACACAGTACACGCAGTACACGCAGTACACTCAGAACACGCAATACACGCAGTACACAGTACACGCAGTACACACAGTACACACAGTACACGCAGTACTTGGAGTACACGCAGTACACACAGTACACGCAATACACACGCAGTACACGCAGTACACGCAGTACACACAGTACACGCAGTACACACAGTACAAGCAGTATACACAGTACACGCAGTACACGCAGTACACTCAGTACACGCAGTACACACAGTACACACAGTACATGCAGTACACGCAGTACACCCAGTACACGCAGTACACTCAGTACACGCTGTACACACAGTACACGCAGTACACGCAGTACACTCAGTACACGCAGTACACGGAGTACACGCAGTACACGCAGTACACTCAGTACACGCAGTACACGCAGTACACGCAGTACACTCAGTACACACAGTACACGCAGTATACTCAGTACACGCAGTACACACAGTACACGCAGTACACGCAGTACACCCAGTACACACAGTACACGCAGTACACACAGTACACACAGTACATGCAGTACACACAGTACACGCAGTACACACAGTACACACAGTACACGCAGTACACGGAGTACACTCAGTACACGCAGTACACACAGTACACGCAGTGCACTCAGTACACACAGTACACGCAGTACACACAGTACACGCAGTACACGCAGTACACACAGTACACTCAGTACACGCAGTACACACAGTACACGCAGTACACACAGTACACGCAGTACACACAGTACACCCAGTACACGCAGTACACGCAGTACACACAGTACACGCAGTGCACGCAGTACACGCAGTACACGCAGTACACTCAGTACACGCAGTACACACAGTACACGCAGTACACGCAGTACACACAGTACACGCAATACACACAGTACACACAGTACACGCAGTACACACAGTACACGCAGTACACACAGTACACACAGTACACGCAGTACACGGAATACACGCAGTACACTCAGTACACGCAGTACACGCAGTACACACAGTACACGCAGTACACACAATACACGCAGTACACGCAGTACACACAGTACACGCGGTACACGCAGTACACACAGTACACGCAGTACACGCAGTACACACAGTACACGCAGTACACACAGTACACGCAGTACACGCAGTACACCCAGTACACGCAGTACACACAGTACACGCAGTACACGCAGTACACACAGTACACGCAGTACACACAGTACACGCAGTACACACGCAGTACACACAGTACACACAGTACACGCAGTACACGGAGTACACGCAGTACACTCACTACACGCAGTACACGCAGTACATGCAGTACACACAGTACACGCAGTACACTCAGTACACGCAGTACACACAGTACACACAGTACACGCAGTACACACAGTACACAGTGTACACGCAGTACACGCAGTACATGCAGTACACACAGTACACGCAGTACACTCAGTACACGCAGTACACACAGTACACACAGTACACGCAGTACACACAGTACACGCAGTACACACAGTACACAGTGTACACGCACTACACACAGTACACGCAGTACACACAGTACACACAGTACACGCAGTACACGGAGTACACGCAGTACACTCAGTACACGCAGTACACACAGTACACGCAGTACACGCAGTACACGCAGTAAACGCAGTACTCCCAGTACACACAGTACACGCAGTACACACAGTACACACAGTACACGCAGTACACACAGTACACGCAGTACACAGAGTACACGGAGTACACACAGTACACACAGTACACGCAGTACACACAGTACACGCAGTACACACAGTACACACAGTACACGCAGTACACACAGTACACGCAGTACACACAGTACACACAGTACACGCAGAACACACAGTACAC
Organism: Telmatherina bonti; assembly: GCF_933228915.1. Classification (NCBI taxonomy): domain Eukaryota; kingdom Metazoa; phylum Chordata; class Actinopteri; order Atheriniformes; family Telmatherinidae; genus Telmatherina; species Telmatherina bonti. The sequence goes on from NC_136615.1 coordinate 34,961,512, forward strand.
GCAGTACACACAGTACACGCAGTACACAGAGTACACGCAGTACAATCACTACACGCAGTACACGCAGTACACACAGTACACGCAGTACACTCAGTACACGCAGTACACTCAGTACACGCAGTACACACAGTACACGCAGTACACGGAGTACACGCAGTACACTCACTACACGCAGTACACACAGTACACGCAGTACACTCAGTACACGCAGTACACTCAGTACACGCAGTACACACAGTACACACAGTACACGCAGTACACACAGTACACGCACTACACACAGTACACGCAGTACACACAGTACACACAGTACACGCAGTACACGCAGTACACACAGTACACGCAGTACACACAGTACACGCAGTACACACAGTACACGCAGTACACGCAGTACACACAGTACACACAGTACACGCAGTACACGGAATACACGCAGTACACTCAGTACACGCAGTACACGCAGTACACACAGTACATGCAGTACACGCAGTACACACAGTACACGCAGTACACACAGTACACGCAGTACACGCAGTACACGCAGTACACACAGTACACGCAGTACACACAGTACATTCAGTACACGCAGTACAGACAGTACACACAGTACACGCAGTACACACAGTACACCCAGTACACACAGTACACGCAGTACACGCAGTACACACAGTACACGCAGTACACACAGTACACCCAGTACACACAGTACACGCAGTACACGCAGTACACACAGTACACGCAGTACACGCAGTACACTCACTACACGCAGTACACGCAGTACACCCAGTACACACAGTACACGCAGTACATGCAGTACACATAGTACACTCAGTACACGCAGTACACACAGTACACGCAGTACACGCAGTACACTCACTACACGCAGTACACGGAGTACACGCAGTACACGCAGTACACGCAGTACACCCAGTACACGCAGAACACGCAGTACACGCAGTACACTCAGTACACGCAGTACACACAGCACACGCAGTACACGCAGTACACTCACTACACGCAGTACACGGAGTACACGCAGTACACTCAGTACACGCAGTACACGCAGTACACCCAGTACACACAGTACACGCAGTACACACAGTACACGCAGTACATGCAGTACACACAGTACACGCAGTACACACTGTACACACAGTACACACAGTACACGCAGTACACGGAGTAAACACAGTACACGCAGTACACTCAGTACACGCAGTACACGCAGTACACTCAGTACACGCAGTACACACAGTACACGCAGTACACACAGTACACACAGTACACGCAGTACACTCAGTACACGCAGCACACGGAGTACACGCAGTACACTCAGTACACGCAGTACACGCAGTACATCCAGTACACACAGTACACGCAGTACACGCAGTACACTCAGTACACGCAGTACACGGAGTACACGCAGTACATGCAGTACACGCAGTACACTCAGTACACACAGTACACGCAGTACACGGAATACACACAGTACACGCAGTACACAGAGTACACGGAGTACACACAGTACACACAGTACACGCAGTACACACAGTACACACAGTACACGCAGTACACACAGTACACGCAGTACACACAGTACACACAGTACACGCAGTACACGGAGTACACGCAGTACACTCACTACACGCAGTACACGCAGTACACACAGTACACGCAGTACACTCACTACACGCAGTACACGGAGTACACGCAGTACACTCAGTACACGCAGTACACGCAGTACACCCAGTACACACAGTACACGCAGTACACACAGTACACGCAGTACATGCAGTACACACAGTACACGCAGTACACACTGTACACACAGTACACGCAGTACACGGAGTACACGCAGTACACGCAGTACACACAGTACACGCAGTACACGCAGTACACACAGTACACACAGTACACGCAGTACACACAGTACACGCAGTACACACAGTACACCCAGTACACGCAGAACACACAGTACACGCAGTACACGGAGTACACGCAGTACACTCAGTACATGCAGTACACGCAGTACACCCAGTACACACAGTACACGCAGTACACACAGTACACACAGTACACGCAGTACATGCAGTACACACAGTACACGCAGGACACACAGTACACGCAGTACACAGAGTACACGCAGTACACTCACTACACGCAGTACACGCAGTACACACAGTACACGCAGTACACTCAGTACACGCAGTACACACAGTACACGCAGTACACGCAGTACACGGAGTACACGCAGTACACTCACTACACGCAGTGCACACAGTACACGCAGTACACACAGTACACGCAGTACACGGAGTACACGCAGTACACTCAGTACACGCAGTACACGCAGTACACACAGTACACGCAGTACACGCAGTACACGCAGTACACACAGTACACGGAGTACACGCAGTACACTCAGTACACGCAGTACACACAGTACACTCAGTACACACAGTACACGGAGTACACGCAGTACACTCAGTACACGCAGTACACGCAGTACACACAGTACACGGAGTACACGCAGTACACTCAGTACACGCAGTACACGCAGTACACACAGTACACGGAGTACACGCAGTACACTCAGTACACGCAGTACACGCAGTACACACAGTACACGGAGTACACGCAGTACACTCACTACACGCAGTACACGCAGTACACACAGTACACGCAGTACACTCAGTACACGCAGTACACACAGTATACACAGTACACGCAGTACACGCAGTACACACAGTACACGCAGTACACACAGTACACTCAGTACACACAGTACACGGAGTACACGCAGTACACTCAGTACACGCAGTACACGCAGTACACAGTATACGGAGTACACGCAGTACACACAGTACACGGAGTACACGCAGTACACGCAGTACACACAGTGCACACAGTACACGCAGTACACGCAGTACACACAGTACACACAGTGCACACAGTACACGCAGTACGCGCAGCACACGCAGTACACGCAGTACACACAGTGCACACAGTACACGCAGTACACGCAGTACACACAGTACACACAGTTCACACAGTACACGCAGTACACGCAGTACACTCAGTACACGCAGTACACACAGTACACGCAGTACACACAGTACACGCAGTACACCCAGTACACGCAGAACACACAGTACACGCAGTACACGGAGTACACGCAGTACACGCAGTACACCCAGTACACACAGTACACACAGTACACGCAGTACATGCAGTACACACAGTACACGCAGTACACGCAGTACACTCAGTACACGCAGTACACGGTACACACAGTACACGCAGTACACACAGTACACGCAGTACACGGACTACACGCAGTACACGGAGTACACGCAGTACACTCAGTACACGCAGTACACGCAGTACACCCAGTACACGGAGTACACGCAGTACACACAGTACACGCAGTACATGCAGTACACACAGTACACGCAGTACACACTGTACACACAGTACACACAGTACACGCAGTACACGGAGTACACACAGTACACGCAGTACACTCAGTACACGCAGTACACGCAGTACACTCAGTACACGCAGTACACACAGTACACACAGTACACGCAGTACACACAGTACACGCAGTACACACAGTACACCCAGTACACGCAGAACACACAGTACACGCAGTACACGGAGTACACGCAGTACACTCAGTACACGCAGTACACGCAGTACACCCAGTACACACAGTACACGCAGTACACACAGTACACACAGTACACGCAGTACATGCAGTACACACAGTACACGCAGTACACGCAGTACACTCAGTACACGCAGTACACGGTACACGCAGTACACGCAGTACACACAGTACACGCAGTACACACAGTACACGCAGTACACACAGTACACGCAGTACACGCAGTACACACAGTACACGCAGTACATGCAGTACACACAGTACACGCAGTACACACTGTACACACAGTACACACAGTACACGCAGTACACGGAGTACACACAGTACACGCAGTACACTCAGTACACGCAGTACACACAGTACACGCAGTACACACAGTACACGCAGTACATGCAGTACACACAGTACACGCAGTACACACTGTACACACAGTACACACAGTACACGCAGTACACCCAGTACACACAGTACACGCAGTACACGCAGTACACTCAGTACACGCAGTACACGGAGTACACGGAATACACACAGTACACGCAGTACACAGAGTACACGGAGTACACACAGTACACACAGTACACGCAGTACACACAGTACACGCAGTACACACAGTACACACAGTACACGCAGTACACGGAGTACACGCAGTACACTCACTACACGCAGTACACGCAGTACACACAGTACACGCAGTACACTCACTACACGCAGTACACGGAGTACACGCAGTACACTCAGTACACGCAGTACACGCAGTACACCCAGTACACACAGTACACGCAGTACACACAGTACACGCAGTACATGCAGTACACACAGTACACGCAGTACACACTGTACACACAGTACACACAGTACACGCAGTACACGGAGTACACGCAGTACACGCAGTACACACAGTACACGCAGTACACTCAGTACACGCAGTACACGCAGTACACTCAGTACACGCAGTACACACAGTACACACAGTACACGCAGTACACACAGTACACGCAGAACACACAGTACACGCAGTACACGCAGTACACGCAGTACACACAGTACACGCAGTACATGCAGTACACACAGTACACGCAGGACACGCAGTACACGCAGTACACGGTACACGCAGTACACACAGTACACGCAGTACACTCAGTACACGCAGTACACACAGTACACGCAGTACACGCAGTACACGGAGTACACGCAGTACACTCACTACACGCAGTACACACAGTACACGCAGTACACACAGTACACGCAGTACACGGAGTACACGCAGTACACTCAGTACACGCAGTACACGCAGTACACACAGTACACGCAGTACACGCAGTACACACAGTACACGCAGTACACACAGTACACGGAGTACACGCAGTACACTCAGTACACGCAGTACACGCAGTACACAGTACACGGAGTACACGCAGTACACACAGTACACGGAGTACACGCAGTACACGCAGTACACACAGTGCACACAGTACACGCAGTACACGCAGTACACACAGTACACACAGTGCACACAGTACACGCAGTACACGCAGCACACGCAGTACACGCAGTACACACAGTGCACACAGTACACGCAGTACACGCAGTACACACAGTACACACAGTGCACACAGTACACGCAGTACACGCAGTACACTCAGTACACGCAGTACACACAGTACACGCAGTACACACAGTACACGCAGTACACCCAGTACACGCAGAACACACAGTACACGCAGTACACGGAGTACACGCAGTACACTCAGTACACGCAGTACACGCAGTACACCCAGTACACACAGTACACACAGTACACGCAGTACATGCAGTACACACAGTACACGCAGTACACGCAGTACACTCAGTACACGCAGTACGCGGTACACACAGTACACGCAGTACACACAGTACACGCAGTACACGGACTACACGCAGTACACGGAGTAGACGCAGTACACTCAGTACACGCAGTACACGCAGTACACCCAGTACACACAGTACACGCAGTACACACAGTACACGCAGTACATGCAGTACACACAGTACACACAGTACACGCAGTACATGCAGTACACACAGTACACGCAGTACACACTGTACACACAGTACACACAGTACACGCAGTACACGGAGTACACACAGTACACGCAGTACACGCAGTACACTCAGTACACACAGTACACACAGTACACGCAGTACACACAGTACACGCAGTACACACAGTACACCCAGTACACGCAGAACACACAGTACACGCAGTACACGCAGTACACGGAGTACACGCAGTACACTCAGTACACGCAGTACACGCAGTACACCCAGTACACACAGTACACGCCGTACACACAGTACACACAGTACACGCAGTACATGCAGTACACACAGTACACGCAGTACACGCAGTACACTCAGTACACGCAGTACACGGTACACGCAGTACACACAGTACACACAGTACACGCAGTACACACAGTACACGCAGTACACGCAGTACACACAGTACACACAGTACACGCAGTACACGCAGTACACACAGTACACGCAGTACATGCAGTACACACAGTACACGCAGTACACACTGTACACACAGTACACACAGTACACGCAGTACACGGAGTACACACAGTACACGCAGTACACTCAGTACACGCAGTACACACAGTACACGCAGTACACACAGTACACGCAGTACATGCAGTACACACAGTACACGCAGTACACACTGTACACACAGTACACACAGTACACGCAGTACACGGAGTACACACAGTACACGCAGTACACTCAGTACACGCAGTACACGCAGTACACTCAGTACACGCAGTACACACAGTACACACAGTACACGCAGTACACACAGTACACGCAGTACACACAGTACACCCAGTACACGCAGAACACACAGTACACGCAGTACACGGAGTACACGCAGTACACTCAGTACACGCAGTACACGCAGTACACCCAGTACACACAGTACACGCAGTACACACAGTACACACAGTACACGCAGTACATGCAGTACACACAGTACACGCAGTACACGCAGTACACTCAGTACACGCAGTACACGGTACACGCAGTACACACAGTACACACAGTACACGCAGTACACACAGTACACGCAGTACACACAGTACACACAGTACACGCACTACACTCAGTACTCGCAGCACACGGAGTACACGCAGTACACTCAGTACACGCAGTACACGCAGTACACCCAGTACACACAGTACACGCAGTACACGCAGTACACTCACTACACGCAGTACACGCAGTACACACAGTACACGCAGTACACTCACTACACGCAGTACACGGAGTACACGCAGTACACTCAGTACACGCAGTACACGCAGTACACCCAGTACACACAGTACACGCAGTACACACAGTACACGCAGGACATGCAGTACACACAGTACACGCAGTACACACTGTACACGCAGTACACGGAGTACACGCAGTACACGCAGTACACACAGTACACGCAGTACACTCAGTACACGCAGTACACGCAGTACACTCAGTACACGCAGTACACACAGTACACACAGTACACGCAGTACACACAGTACACGCAGTACACACAGTACACCCAGTACACGCAGAACACACAGTACACGCAGTACACGGAGTACACGCAGTACACTCAGTACACGCAGTACACCCAGTACACACAGTACACGCAGTACACACAGTACACACAGTACACGCAGTACATGCAGTACACACAGTACACGCAGGACACGCAGTACACGCAGTACACGGTACACGCAGTACACACAGTACACACAGTACACGCAGTACACACAGTACACGCAGTACACTCAGTACACGCAGCACACGGAGTACACGCAGTACACTCAGTACACGCAGTACACGCAGTACACCCAGTACACACAGTACACGCAGTACACGCAGTACACTCAGTACACGCAGTACACGGAGTACACGCAGTACACAGAGTACACGGAGTACACACAGTACACACAGTACACGCAGTACACACAGTACACACAGTACACGCAGTACACACAGTACACACAGTACACGCAGTACACGGAGTACACGCAGTACACTCACTACACGCAGTACACGCAGTACACACAGTACACGCAGTACACACAGTACACACAGTACACGCAGTACACGGAGTACACGCAGTACACACAGTACACACAGTACACGCAGTACACGGAGTACACGCAGTACACTCACTACACGCAGTACACACAGTACACGCAGTACACACAGTACACGCAGTACACGGAGTACACGCAGTACACTCAGTACACGCAGTACACGCAGTACACACAGTACACGCAGTACACGCAGTACACACAGTACACGCAGTACACACAGTACACTCAGTACACACAGTACACGGAGTACACGCAGTACACTCAGTACACGCAGTACACGCAGTACACAGTACACGGAGTACACGCAGTACACACAGTACACGGAGTACACGCAGTACACGCAGTACACACAGTGCACACAGTACACGCAGTACACACAGTACACACAGTGCACACAGTACACGCAGTACACGCAGCACACGCAGTACACGCAGTACACACAGTGCACACAGTACACGCAGTACACGCAGTACACACAGTACACACAGTGCACACAGTACACGCAGTACACGCAGTACACTCAGTACACGCAGTACACACAGTACACGCAGTACACACAGTACACGCAGTACACGCAGTACACCCAGTACACGCAGAACACACAGTACACGCAGTACACGGAGTACACGCAGTACACTCAGTACACGCAGTACACGCAGAACACCCAGTACACACAGTACACGCAGTACATGCAGTACACACAGTACACGCAGTACACGCAGTACACTCAGTACACGGTACACGCAGTACACACAGTACACACAGTACACGCAGTACACGGAGTACACGCAGTACACGGAGTACACGCAGTACACACAGTACACACAGTACACGCAGTACACGGAGTACACGCAGTACACTCAGTACACGCAGTACACACAGTACACGCAGTACACGGAGTACACGCAGTACACTCACTACACGCAGTACACGCAGTACACCCAGTACACGGAGTACACACAGTACACACAGTACACGCAGTACACACAGTACACGCAGTACACACAGTACACGCAGTACACGGAGTACACGCAGTACACTCACTACACGCAGTACACACAGTACACCCAGTACACGCAGAACACACAGTACACGCAGTACACGGAGTACACGCAGTACACTCAGTACACGCAGTACACGCAGTACACCCAGTACACACAGTATACGCAGTACACACAGTACACACAGTACACACAGTACACGCAGTACATGCAGTACACACAGTACACGCAGGACACGCAGTACACGCAGTACACGGTACACGCAGTACACACAGTACACACAGTACACGCAGTACACACAGTACACGCAGTACACACAGTACACACAGTACACGCAGTACACTCAGTACACGAAGCACACGGAGTACACGCAGTACACTCAGTACACGCAGTACACGCAGTACACCCAGTACACACAGTACACGCAGTACACGCAGTACACTCAGTACACGCAGTACACGGAGTACACGCAGTACACAGAGTACACGGAGTACACACAGTACACACAGTACACGCAGTACACACAGTACACACAGTACACGCAGTACACACAGTACACACAGTACACGCAGTACACACAGTACACGCAGTACACACAGTACACACAGTACACGCAGTACACGGAGTACACGCAGTACACTCACTACACGCAGTACACGCAGTACACACAGTACACGCAGTACACTCAGTACACGCAGTACACACAGTACACACAGTACACGCAGTACACGGAGTACACGCAGTACACTCACTACACGCAGTACACACAGTACACGCAGTACACACAGTACACGCTGTACACGGAGTACACGCAGTACACACAGTACACGCAGTACACACAGTACACGCAGTACACGCAGTACACCCAGTACACGCAGAACACACAGTACACGCAGTACACGGAGTACACGCAGTACACTCAGTACACGCAGTACACGCAGTACACCCAGTACACACAGTACACGCAGTACATGCAGTACACACAGTACACGCAGTACACGCAGTACACTCAGTACACGCAGTACACGGTACACGCAGTACACACAGTACACACAGTACACGCAGTACACGGAGTACACGCAGTACACGGAGTACACGCAGTACACACAGTACACACAGTACACGGAGTACACGCAGTACACTCAGTACACGCAGTACACGCAGTACACTCAGTACACGCAGTACACGGAGTACACGCAGTACACTCAGTACACGCAGTACACCCAGTACACGCAGTACACGCAGTACACACAGTACACACAGTGCACACAGTACACGCAGTACACGCATCACACGCAGTACACGCAGTACACTCAGTACACACAGTACACGCAGTACACGCAGTACACGCAGTACACTCAGTACACGCAGTACACACAGTACACGCAGTACACACAGTACACGCAGTACACCCAGTACACGCAGAACACACAGTACACGCAGTACACGGAGTACACGCAGTACACTCAGTACACGCAGTACACGCAGTACACCCAGTACACACAGTACACACAGTACACGCAGTACATGCAGTACACGCAGTACACGCAGTACACACAGTGCACACAGTACACGCAGTACACGCAGTACACACAGTACACACAGTGCACACAGTACACGCAGTACACGCAGTACACTCAGTACACGCAGTACACACAGTACACACAGTACACTCAGTACACACAGTACACGGAGTACACGCAGTACACGCAGTACACACAGTACACTCAGTACACACAGTACACGGAGTACACGCAGTACACTCAGTACACGCAGTACACGCAGTACACTCAGTACACGCAGTACACGCAGTACACACAGTACACTCAGTACACACAGTACACGGAGTACACGCAGTACACTCAGTACACGCAGTACACGCAGTACACACAGTACACGCAGTACACGGAGTACACGCAGTACACTCACTACACGCAGTACACGCAGTACACCCAGTACACGGAGTACACACAGTACACACAGTACACGCAGTACACACAGTACACGCAGTACACACAGTACACACAGTACACGCAGTACACGGAGTACACGCAGTACACTCACTACACGCAGTACACACAGTACACCCAGTACACGCAGAACACACAGTACACGCAGTACACGGAGTACACGCAGTACACTCAGTACACGCAGTACACGCAGTACACCCAGTACACACAGTATACGCAGTACACACAGTACACACAGTACACACAGTACACGCAGTACATGCAGTACACACAGTACACGCAGGACACGCAGTACACGCAGTACACGGTACACGCAGTACACACAGTACACACAGTACACGCAGTACACACAGTACACGCAGTACACACAGTACACACAGTACACGCAGTACACTCAGTACACGCAGCACACGGAGTACACGCAGTACACTCAGTACACGCAGTACACGCAGTACACCCAGTACACACAGTACACGCAGTACACGCAGTACACTCAGTACACGCAGTACACGGAGTACACGCAGTACACAGAGTACACGGAGTACACACAGTACACACAGTACACGCAGTACACACAGTACACACAGTACACGCAGTACACACAGTACACGCAGTACACACAGTACACGCAGTACACACAGTACACACAGTACACGCAGTACACGGAGTACACGCAGTACACTCACTACACGCAGTACACGCAGTACACACAGTACACGCAGTACACTCAGTACACGCAGTACACACAGTACACACAGTACACGCAGTACACGGAGTACACGCAGTACACTCACTACACGCAGTACACACAGTACACGCAGTACACACAGTACACGCTGTACACGGAGTACACGCAGTACACTCAGTACACGCAGTACACGCAGTACACACAGTACACGCAGTACACGCAGTACACACAGTACACGCAGTACACACAGTACACTCAGTACACACAGTACACGGAGTACACGCAGTACACTCAGTACACGCAGTACACGCAGTACACAGTACACGGAGTACACGCAGTACACACAGTACACGGAGTACACGCAGTACACGCAGTACACACAGTGCACACAGTACACGCAGTACACGCAGTACACACAGTACACACAGTGCACACAGTACACGCAGTACACGCAGCACACGCAGTACACGCAGTACACGCAGTGCACACAGTACACACAGTACACGCAGTACACGCAGTACACACAGTGCACACAGTACACGCAGTACACGCAGTACACTCAGTACACGCAGTACACACAGTACACGCAGTACACACAGTACACGCAGTACACGCAGTACACCCAGTACACGCAGAACACACAGTACACGCAGTACACGGAGTACACGCAGTACACTCAGTACACGCAGTACACGCAGTACACCCAGTACACACAGTACACGCAGTACATGCAGTACACACAGTACACGCAGTACACGCAGTACACTCAGTACACGCAGTACACGGTACACGCAGTACACACAGTACACACAGTACACGCAGTACACGGAGTACACGCAGTACACGGAGTACACGCAGTACACACAGTACACACAGTACACGGAGTACACGCAGTACACTCAGTACACGCAGTACACGCAGTACACTCAGTACACGCAGTACATGGAGTACACGCAGTACACTCAGTACACGCAGTACACCCAGTACACGCAGTACACGCAGTACACACAGTACACACAGTGCACACAGTACACGCAGTACACGCATCACACGCAGTACACGCAGTACACTCAGTACACACAGTACACGCAGTACACGCAGTACACGCAGTACACGCAGTACACTCAGTACACGCAGTACACACAGTACACGCAGTACACCCAGTACACGCAGAACACACAGTACACGCAGTACACGGAGTACACGCAGTACACTCAGTACACGCAGTACACGCAGTACACCCAGTACACACAGTACACACAGTACACGCAGTACATGCAGTACACGCAGTACACACAGTGCACACAGTACACGCAGTACACGCAGTACACACAGTACACACAGTGCACACAGTACACGCAGTACACGCAGTACACTCAGTACACGCAGTACACACAGTACACACAGTACACTCAGTACACACAGTACACGGAGTACACGCAGTACACGCAGTACACACAGTACACTCAGTACACACAGTACACGGAGTACACGCAGTACACTCAGTACACGCAGTACACGCAGTACACTCAGTACACGCAGTACACGCAGTACACACAGTACACTCAGTACACACAGTACACGGAGTACACGCAGTACACTCAGTACACGCAGTACACGCAGTACACACAGTACACGGAGTACACGCAGTACACACAGTACACTCACTACACGCAGTACACTCAGTACACACAGTACACTCAGTACACACAGTACACACAGTACACGCAGTACACGCAGTACACTCAGTACACGCAGTACACGGAGTACACGGAATACACACAGTACACGCAGTACACAGAGTACACGGAGTACACACAGTACACACAGTACACGCAGTACACACAGTACACGCAGTACACACAGTACACACAGTACACGCAGTACACGGAGTACACGCAGTACACTCACTACACGCAGTACACGCAGTACACCCAGTACACGCAGTACACACAGTACACGCAGTACACACAGTACACACAGTACACGCAGTACACGGAGTACACGCAGTACACTCACTACACGCAGTACACACAGTACACCCAGTACACGCAGAACACACAGTACACGCAGTACACGGAGTACACGCAGTACACTCAGTACACGCAGTACACGCAGTACACCCAGTACACACAGTACACGCAGTACACACAGTACACACAGTACACGCAGTACATGCAGTACACACAGTACACGCAGGACACGCAGTACACGCAGTACACGGTACACGCAGTACACACAGTACACACAGTACACGCAATACACACAGTACACGCAGTACACACAGTACACACAGTACACGCAGTACACTCAGTACACGCAGCACACGGAGTACACGCAGTACACTCAGTACACGCAGTACACGCAGTACACCCAGTACACACAGTACACGCAGTACACGCAGTACACTCGGTACACGCAGTACACGGAGTACACGCAGTACACAGAGTACACGGAGTACACACAGTACACACAGTACACGCAGTACACACAGTACACACAGTACACGCAGTACACACAGTACACGCAGTACACACAGTACACACAGTACACGCAGTACACGGAGTACACGCAGTACACTCACTACACGCAGTACACGCAGTACACACAGTACACGCAGTACACTCAGTACACGCAGTACACACAGTACACACAGTACACGCAGTACACGGAGTACACGCAGTACACTCACTACACGCAGTACACACAGTACACGCAGTACACACAGTACACGCTGTACACGGAGTACACGCAGTACACTCAGTACACGCAGTACACGCAGTACACACAGTACACGCAGTACACGCAGTACACACAGTACACCCAGGACACACAGTACACGCAGTACATGCAGTACACACAGTACACGCAGTACATGCAGTACACTCAGTACACGCAGTACACGGTACACGCAGTACACACAGTACACACAGTACACGCAGTACACGGAGTACACGCAGTACACGGAGTACACGCAGTACACACAGTACACACAGTACACGCAGTACACGGAGTACACGCAGTACACTCAGTACACGCAGTACACGCAGTACACTCAGTACACGCAGTACACGGTACACGCAGTACACACAGTACACACAGTACACGCAGTACACGCAGTACACCCAGTACACGCAGTACACGCAGTACACACAGTACACACAGTGCACACAGTACACGCAGTACACGCAGCACACGCAGTACACGCAGTACACTCAGTACACACAGTACACGCAGTACACGCAGTACACGCAGTACACTCAGTACAAGCAGTACACACAGTACACACAGTACACGCAGTACACACAGTACACGCAGTACACCCAGTACACGCAGAACACACAGTACACGCAGTACACGGAGTACACGCAGTACACTCAGTACACGCAGTACACGCAGTACACCCAGTACACACAGTACACACAGTACACGCAGTACATGCAGTACACACAGTACACGCAGTACACGCAGTACACTCAGTACACGCAGTACACGGTACACGCAGTACACACTGTACACACAGTACACGCAGTATACCGAGTACACGCAGTACACGGAGTACACGCAGTACACACAGTACACACAGTACACGCAGTACACGGAGTACACGCAGTACACTCAGTATACGCAGTACACGCAGTACACTCAGTACACGGAGTACACGCAGTACACTCAGTACACGCAGTACACCCAGTACACACAGTACACGCAGTACACACAGTACACACAGTACACGCAGTACACACAGTACACACAGTACACGCAGTACACGGAGTACACACAGTACACACAGTACACGCAGTACACACAGTACACGCAGTACACCCAGTACACACAGTACACGCAGTACACACAGTACACACAGTACACACAGTACACGCAGTACACGGAGTACACGCAGTACACTCAGTACACGCAGTACACGCAGTACACACAGTACACGCAGTACACTCAGTACACACAGTACACACAGTACACGCAGTACACCCAGTACACACAGTACACGCACTACACACAGTACACGCAGTACACACAGTACACGCAGTACACGGAGTACACGCAGTACACTCAGTACACGCAGTACACGCAGTACACTCAGTACACGCAGTACACGGAGTACACGCAGTACACTCAGTACACGCAGTACACCCAGTACACACAGTACACGCAGTACACACAGTACACGCAGTACACACAGTACACGCAGTACACACAGTACACACAGTACACGCAGTACACAGAGTACACGGAGTACACACAGTACACGCAGTACACACAGTACACGCAGTACACACAGTACACACAGTACACGCAGTACACACAGTACACGCAGTACACGCAGTACACGGAGTACACGCAGTACACTCACTACACGCAGTACACGCAGTACACACAGTACACGCAGTACACTCAGTACACGCAGTACACACAGTACACACAGTACACGCAGTACACGGAGTACACGCAGTACACTAACTACACGCAGTACACACAGTACACGCAGTACACACAGTACACGCAGTACACGGAGTACACGCAGTACACTCAGTACACGCAGTACACGCAGTACACACAGTACACGCAGTACACGCAGTACACACAGTACACTCAGTACACACAGTACA
This sequence comes from Telmatherina bonti, assembly GCF_933228915.1. Taxonomy (NCBI): domain Eukaryota; kingdom Metazoa; phylum Chordata; class Actinopteri; order Atheriniformes; family Telmatherinidae; genus Telmatherina; species Telmatherina bonti. The sequence goes on from NC_136615.1 coordinate 34,977,599, forward strand.
CGGAGTACACGCAGTACACGCAGTACACTCAGTACACGCAGTACACACAGTACACGCAGTACACACAGTACACGCAGTACACGGAGTACACGCAGAACACGGAGTACACACAGTACACGCAGTACACGCAGTACACACAGTACACGCAGTACACTCAGTACACACAGTACACGGAGTACACGCAGTACACTCAGTACACGCAGTACACACAGTACACGGAGTACACGCAGTACACACAGTACACGGAGTACACGCAGTACACGCAGTACACACAGTACACGCAGTACACACAGTACACACAGTACACGCAGTACACGGAGTACACGCAGTACACTCACTACACGCAGTACACACAGTACACGCAGTACACTCAGTACACGCAGTACACGCAGTACACACAGTACACTCAGTACACACAGTACACGGAGTACACGCAGTACACTCAGTACACGCAGTACACGCAGTACACATAGTACACGGAGTACACGCAGTACACACAGTACACGGAGTACACGCAGTACACGCAGTACACACAGTGCACACAGTACACGCAGTACACGCAGTACACACAGTACACACAGTGCACACAGTACACGCAGTACACGCAGTACACTCAGTACACGCAGTACACACAGTACACACAGTACACTCAGTACACACAGTACACGGAGTACACGCAGTACACTCAGTACACGCAGTACACGCAGTACACACAGTACACTCAGTACACACAGTACACGGAGTACACACAGTACACGGAGTACACGCAGTACACACAGTACACTCACTACACGCAGTACACTCAGTACACACAGTACACTCAGTACACACAGTACACACAGTACACGCAGTACACGCAGTACACTCAGTACACGCAGTACACGGAGTACACGGAATACACACAGTACACGCAGTACACAGAGTACACGGAGTACACACAGTACACACAGTACACGCAGTACACACAGTACACGGAGTACACGCAGTACACGGAGTACACGCAGTACACACAGTACACACAGTACACGCAGTACACGGAGTACACGCAGTACACTCAGTACACTCAGTACACGCAGTACACGGAGTACACGCAGTACACTCAGTACACGCAGTACACCCAGTACACGCAGTACACGCAGTACACACAGTACACACAGTGCACACAGTACACGCAGTACACGCAGCACACGCAGTACACGCAGTACACTCAGTACACACAGTACATGCAGTACACGCAGTACACGCAGTACACTCAGTACAAGCAGTACACACAGTACACACAGTACACGCAGTACACACAGTACACGCAGTACACCCAGTACACGCAGAACACACAGTACACGCAGTACACGGAGTACACGCAGTACACTCAGTACACGCAGTACACGCAGTACACCCAGTACACACAGTACACACAGTACACGCAGTACATGCAGTACACACAGTACACGCAGTACACGCAGTACACTCAGTACACGCAGTACACGGTACACGCAGTACACACTGTACACACAGTACACGCAGTATACGGAGTACACGCAGTACACGGAGTACACGCAGTACACACAGTACACACAGTACACGCAGTACACGGAGTACACGCAGTACACTCAGTATACGCAGTACACGCAGTACACTCAGTACACGGAGTACACGCAGTACACTCAGTACACGCAGTACACCCAGTACACACAGTACACGCAGTACACACAGTACACACAGTACACACAGTACACGCAGTACACGCAGTACACGGAGTACACACAGTACACACAGTACACGCAGTACACACAGTACACGCAGTACACACAGTACACGCAGTACACACAGTACACACAGTACACACAGTACACGCAGTACACGGAGTACACGCAGTACACTCAGTACACGCAGTACACGCAGTACACACAGTACACGCAGTACACTCAGTACACACAGTACACACAGTACACGCAGTACACCCAGTACACACAGTACACGCACTACACACAGTACACGCAGTACACACAGTACACGCAGTACACGGAGTACACGCAGTACACTCAGTACACGCAGTACACGCAGTACACTCAGTACACGCAGTACACGGAGTACACGCAGTACACTCAGTACACGCAGTACACCCAGTACACACAGTACACGCAGTACACACAGTACACACAGTACACGCAGTACACACAGTACACGCAGTACACACAGTACACACAGTACACGCAGTACACACAGTACACACAGTACACGCAGTACACTCAGTACACGCAGTACACCCAGTACACACAGTACACGCAGTACACACAGTACACACAGTACACGCAGTACACACAGTACACGCAGTACACACAGTACACGCAGTACACTCAGTACACGCAGTACACCCAGTACACGCAGTACACGCAGTACACACAGTACACACAGTGCACACAGTACACGCAGTACACGCAGCACACGCAGTACACGCAGTACACTCAGTACACACAGTACACGCAGTACACGCAGTACACGCAGTACACTCAGTACAAGCAGTACACACAGTACACACAGTACACGCAGTACACACAGTACACGCAGTACACACAGTACACGCAGTACACCCAGTACACGCAGAACACACAGTACACGCAGTACACGGAGTACACGCAGTACACTCAGTACACGCAGTACACGCAGTACACCCAGTACACACAGTACACACAGTACACGCAGTACATGCAGTACACACAGTACACGCAGTACACGCAGTACACTCAGTACACGCAGTACACGGTACACGCAGTACACACTGTACACACAGTACACGCAGTATACGGAGTACACGCAGTACACGGAGTACACGCAGTACACACAGTACACACAGTACACGCAGTACACGGAGTACACGCAGTACACTCAGTATACGCAGTACACGCAGTACACTCAGTACACGGAGTACACGCAGTACACTCAGTACACGCAGTACACCCAGTACACACAGTACACGCAGTACACACAGTACACACAGTACACGCAGTACACACAGTACACACAGTACACGCAGTACACGCAGTACACGGAGTACACACAGTACACACAGTACACGCAGTACACACAGTACACGCAGTACACACAGTACACACAGTACACGCAGTACACACAGTACACACAGTACACACAGTACACGCAGTACACGGAGTACACGCAGTACACTCAGTACACGCAGTACACGCAGTACACGCAGTACACTCAGTACACACAGTACACACAGTACACGCAGTACACCCAGTACACACAGTACACGCACTACACACAGTACACGCAGTACACACAGTACACGCAGTACACGGAGTACACGCAGTACACTCAGTACACGCAGTACACGCAGTACACTCAGTACACGCAGTACACGGAGTACACGCAGTACACTCAGTACACGCAGTACACCCAGTACACACAGTACACGCAGTACACACAGTACACACAGTACACGCAGTACACACAGTACACGCAGTACACACAGTACACACAGTACACGCAGTACACACAGTACACACAGTACACGCAGTACACTCAGTACACGCAGTACACCCAGTACACACAGTACACGCAGTACACACAGTACACACAGTACACGCAGTACACACAGTACACGCAGTACACACAGTACACACAGTACACGCAGTACACAGAGTACACGGAGTACACACAGTACACGCAGTACACACAGTACACGCAGTACACACAGTACACACAGTACACGCAGTACACACAGTACACGCAGTACACACAGTACACACAGTACACGCAGTACACGGAGTACACGCAGTACACTCACTACACGCAGTACACGCAGTACACACAGTAAACGCAGTACACTCAGTACACGCAGTACACACAGTACACACAGTACACGCAGTACACGGAGTACACGCAGTACACTCACTACACGCAGTACACACAGTACACGCAGTACACACAGTACACGCAGTACACGGAGTACACGCAGTACACTCAGTACACGCAGTACACGCAGTACACACAGTACACGCAGTACACGCAGTACACACAGTAAACTCAGTACACACAGTACACGGAGTACACGCAGTACACGCAGTACACTCAGTACACGCAGTACACACAGTACACACAGTACACGCAGTACACGGAGTACACGCAGTACACTCACTACACGCAGTACACACAGTACACGCAGTACACTCAGTACACGCAGTACACGCAGTACACACAGTACACTCAGTACACACAGTACACGGAGTACACGCAGTACACTCAGTACACGCAGTACACGCAGTACACATAGTACACGGAGTACACGCAGTACACACAGTACACGGAGTACACGCAGTACACGCAGTACACACAGTGCACACAGTACACGCAGTACACGCAGTACACACAGTACACACAGTGCACACAGTACACGCAGTACACGCAGTACACTCAGTACACGCAGTACACACAGTACACACAGTACACTCAGTACACACAGTACACGGAGTACACGCAGTACACTCAGTACACGCAGTACACGCAGTACACACAGTACACTCAGTACACACAGTACACGGAGTACACGCAGTACACTCAGTACACGCAGTACACGCAGTACACTCAGTACACGCAGTACACGCAGTACACACAGTACACTCAGTACACACAGTACACGGAGTACACACAGTACACGGAGTACACGCAGTACACACAGTACACTCACTACACGCAGTACACTCAGTACACACAGTACACTCAGTACACACAGTACACACAGTACACGCAGTACACGCAGTACACTCAGTACACGCAGTACACGGAGTACACGGAATACACACAGTACACGCAGTACACAGAGTACACGGAGTACACACAGTACACACAGTACACGCAGTACACACAGTACACGCAGTACACACAGTACACACAGTACACGCAGTACACGGAGTACACGCAGTACACCCAGTACACACAGTACACGCAGTACACACAGTACACGCAGTACATGCAGTACACACAGTACACGCAGTACACACTGTACACACAGTACACACAGTACACGCAGTACACGGCGTACACGCAGTACACGCAGTACACACAGTACACGCAGTGCACTCAGTACACGCAGTACACGCAGTACACTCAGTACACGCAGTACACACAGTACACACAGTACACGCAGTACACACAGTACACGCAGTACACACAGTACACCCAGTACACGCAGAACACACAGTACACGCAGTACACGGAGTACACGCAGTACACTCAGTACACGCAGTACACGCAGTACACCCAGTACACACAGTACACGCAGTACACACAGTACACGCAGTACATGCAGTACACACAGTACACGCAGGACACGCAGTACACGCAGTACACGGTACACGCAGTACACACAGTACACACAGTACACGCAGTACACACAGTACACACAGTACACGCAGTACACTCAGTACACGCAGCACACGGAGTACACGCAGTACACTCAGTACACGCAGTACACGCAGTACACCCAGTACACACAGTACACGCAGTACACGCAGTACACTCAGTACACGCAGTACACGGAGTACACGCAGTACACAGAGTACACGGAGTACACACAGTACACACAGTACACGCAGTACACACAGTACACACAGTACACGCAGTACACACAGTACACGCAGTACACACAGTACACACAGTACACGCAGTACACGGAGTACACGCAGTACACTCACTACACGCAGTACACGCAGTACACACAGTACACGCAGTACACTCAGTACACGCAGTACACACAGTACACACAGTACACGCAGTACACGGAGTACACGCAGTACACTCACTACACACTGTAACCACAGTACACACAGTACACGCAGTACACGGCGTACACGCAGTACACGCAGTACACACAGTACACGCAGTGCACTCAGTACACGCAGTACACGCAGTACACGCAGTACACTCAGTACACGCAGTACACACAGTACACACAGTACACGCAGTACACACAGTACACGCAGTACACACAGTACACCCAGTACACGCAGAACACACAGTACACGCAGTACACGGAGTACACGCAGTACACTCAGTACACGCAGTACACGCAGTACACCCAGTACACACAGTACACGCAGTACACACAGTACACACAGTACACGCAGTACATGCAGTACACACAGTACACGCAGGACACGCAGTACACGCAGTACACGGTACACGCAGTACACACAGTACACACAGTACACGCAGTACACACAGTACACGCAGTACACACAGTACACACAGTACACGCAGTACACTCAGTACACGCAGCACACGGAGTACACGCAGTACACTCAGTACACGCAGTACACGCAGTACACCCAGTACACACAGTACACGCAGTACACGCAGTACACTCAGTACACGCAGTACACGGAGTACACGCAGTACACAGAGTACACGGAGTACACACAGTACACACAGTACACGCAGTACACACAGTACACACAGTACACGCAGTACACACAGTACACGCAGTACACACAGTACACACAGTACACGCAGTACACGGAGTACACGCAGTACACTCACTACACGCAGTACACGCAGTACACACAGTACACGCAGTACACTCAGTACACGCAGTACACACAGTACACACAGTACACGCAGTACACGGAGTACACGGAGTACACTCACTACACGCAGTACACACAGTACACGCAGTACACACAGTACACGCTGTACACGGAGTACACGCAGTACACTCAGTACACGCAGTACACGCAGTACACACAGTACACGCAGTAAACGCAGTACACACAGTACACGCAGTACACACAGTACACTCAGTACACACAGTACACGGAGTACACGCAGTACACTCAGTACACGCAGTACACGCAGTACACAGTACACGGAGTACACGCAGTACACACAGTACACGGAGTACACGCAGTACACGCAGTACACACAGTGCACACAGTACACGCAGTACACGCAGTACACACAGTACACACAGTGCACACAGTACACGCAGTACACGCAGCACACGCAGTACACACAGTACACACAGTGCACACAGTACACGCAGTACACGCAGTACACACAGTACACACAGTGCACACAGTACACGCAGTACACGCAGTACACTCAGTACACGCAGTACACACAGTACACGCAGTACACACAGTACACGCAGTACACGCAGTACACCCAGTACACGCAGTACACACAGTACACGCAGTACACACAGTACACGCAGTACACCCAGTACACACAGTACACGCAGTACATGCAGTACACACAGTACACGCAGTACACGCAGTACACTCAGTACACGCAGTACACGGAGTACACGCAGTACACGTAGTACACACAGTACACGCAGTACACGGAGTACACGCAGTACACGGAGTACACGCAGTACACACAGTACACGCAGTACACGCAGTACACGGAGTACACGCAGTACACTCAGTACACGCAGTACACGCAGTACACTCAGTACACGCAGTACACGGAGTACACGCAGTACACTCACTACACGCAGTACACCCAGTACACGCAGTACACGCAGTACACACAGTACACACAGTGCACACAGTACACGCAGTACACGCAGCACACGCAGTACACGCAGTACACTCAGTACACACAGTACACGCAGTACACTCAGTACACGCAGTACACACAGTACACACAGTACACGCAGTACACACAGTACACGCAGTACACGCAGTACACCCAGTACACGCAGTACACACAGTACATGCAGTACACACAGTACACGCAGTACACCCAGTACACACAGTACACGCAGTACACACAGTACACGCAGTACACGCAGTACACCCAGTACACACAGTACACGCAGTACATGCAGTACACACAGTACACGCAGTACACGCAGTACACTCAGTACACGCAGTACACGGTACACGCAGTACACACTGTACACACAGTACACGCAGTACACGGAGTACACGCAGTACACGGAGTACACGCAGTACACACAGTACACACAGTACACGGAGTACACGCAGTACACTCAGTACACGCAGTACACGCAGTACACTCAGTACACGGAGTACACACAGTACACACAGTACACGCAGTACACACAGTACACGCAGTACACACAGTACACACAGTACACGCAGTACACAGAGTACACGGAGTACACACAGTACACACAGTACACACAGTACACGCAGTACACGGAGTACACTCAGTACACGCAGTACACGCAGTACACACAGTACACGCAGTACACTCAGTACACACAGTACACACAGTACACGCAGTACACCCAGTACACACAGTACACGCACTACACACAGTACACGCAGTACACACAGTACACACAGTACACGCAGTACACGGAGTAAACGCAGTACACGCAGTACACGCAGTACACTCAGTACACGCAGTACACGGAGTACACGCAGTACACTCAGTACACGCAGTACACCCAGTACACACAGTACACGCAGTACACACAGTACACACAGTACACGCAGTACACACAGTACACGCAGTACACACAGTACACACAGTACACGCAGTACACAGAGTACACGGAGTACACACAGTACACACAGTACACGCAGTACACACAGTACACGCAGTACACACAGTACACGCAGTACACACAGTACACACAGTACACGCAGTACACGGAGTACACGCAGTACACTCACTACACGCAGTACACGCAGTACACACAGTACACGCAGTACACTCACTACACGCAGTACACGCAGTACACACAGTACACGCAGTACACTCAGTACACGCAGTACACACAGTACACACAGTACACGCAGTACACGGAGTACACGCAGTACACTCACTACACGCAGTACACACAGTACACGCAGTACACACAGTACACGCAGTACACACAGTACACGCAGTACACGGAGTACACGCAGTACACTCAGTACACGCAGTACACGCAGTACACACAGTACACGCAGTACACGCAGTACACACAGTACACTCAGTACACACAGTACACGGAGTACACGCAGTACACTCAGTACACGCAGTACGCGCAGTACACACAGTACACGGAGTACACGCAGTACACACAGTACACGGAGTACACGCAGTACACGCAGTACACACAGTGTACACAGTACACACAGTGCACACAGTACACGCAGTACACGCAGTACACAGTACACGCAGTACACACAGTACACACAGTACACGCAGTACACGGAGTACACGCAGTACACGGAGTACACACAGTACACACAGTACACGCAGTACACGCAGTACACGCAGTACACTCAGTACACACAGTACACGGAGTACACGCAGTACACTCAGTACACGCAGTACACGCAGTACACACAGTACACGGAGTACACGCAGTACACGCAGTACACGCAGTACAAACAGTACACGCAGTACACACAGCACACACAGTACACGCAGTACACGGAGTACACGCAGTACACACAGTACACGCAGTACACACAGTACACGCAGTACACACAGTACACACAGTACACGCAGTACACACAGTACACGCAGTACACGCAGTACACGCAGTACACGGAGTACACGCAGTACACTCAGTACAAGCACTACACACAGTATACACAGTACACGCAGTACACACAGTACACACAGTACACGCACTACACGGAGTACACGCAGTACACTCAGTACACTCAGTACAAGCACTACACACAGTACACACAGTACACGCAGTACACACAGTACACACAGTACACGCAGTACACGGAGTACACGCAGTACACTCAGTACACGCAGTACACACAGTACACGCAGTACACACAGTACACACAGTACACACAGTACACGCTGTACACACAGTACACACAGTACACGCAGTACACACAGTACACGCAGTACACTGAGTACACGCAGTACACTCAGTACACGCAGTACACACAGTACACGCAGTACACGCAGTAAGCACAGTACACGCAGTACACACAGTACACACAGTGCACACAGTACACGCAGTACACGCAGTACACTCAGTACACGCAGTACACACAGTACACACAGTACACGGAGTACACGCAGTACACTCAGTACACGCAGTACACGCAGTACACACAGTACACTCAGTACACACAGTACACGGAGTACACGCAGTACACTCAGTACACGCAGTACACGCAGTACACTCAGTACACGCAGTACACGCAGTACACACAGTACACTCAGTACACACAGTACACGGAGTACACGCAGTACACTCAGTACACGCAGTACACGCAGTACACACAGTACACGGAGTACACGCAGTACACACAATACACTCACTACACGCAGTACACTCAGTACACACAGTACACTCAGTACACACAGTACACACAGTACACGCAGTACACGCAGTACACGCAGTACACACAGTACACACAGTACACGCAGTACACGGAGTACACGCAGTACACTCACTACACGCAGTACACGCAGTACACACAGTACACGCAGTACACTCAGTACACGCAGTACACACAGTACACACAGTACACGCAGTACACGGAGTACACGCAGTACACTCACTACACGCAGTACACACAGTACACGCAGTACACACAGTACACGCAGTACACGGAGTACACGCAGTACACTCAGTACACGCAGTACACGCAGTACACACAGTACACGCAGTACACGCAGTACACACAGTACACGCAGTACACACAGTACACACAGTACACGCAGTACACACAGTACACGCAGTACACGCAGTACACACAGTACACTCAGTACACACAGTACACGGAGTACACGCAGTACACGCAGTACACTCAGTACACGCAGTACACACAGTACACGCAGTACACACAGTACACGCAGTACACGGAGTACACGCAGAACACGGAGTACACACAGTACACGCAGTACACGCAGTACACACAGTACACGCAGTACACTCAGTACACACAGTACACGGAGTACACGCAGTACACTCAGTACACGCAGTACACACAGTACACGGAGTACACGCAGTACACACAGTACACGGAGTACACGCAGTACACGCAGTACACACAGTACACGCAGTACACACAGTACACACAGTACACGCAGTACACGGAGTACACGCAGTACACTCACTACACGCAGTACACACAGTACACGCAGTACACTCAGTACACGCAGTACACGCAGTACACACAGTACACTCAGTACACACAGTACACGGAGTACACGCAGTACACTCAGTACACGCAGTACACGCAGTACACGCAGTACACGGAGTACACGCAGTACACTCAGTACAAGCACTACACACAGTATACACAGTACACGCAGTACACACAGTACACACAGTACACGCACTACACGGAGTACACGCAGTACACTCAGTACACTCAGTACAAGCACTACACACAGTACACACAGTACACGCAGTACACACAGTACACACAGTACACGCAGTACACGGAGTACACGCAGTACACTCAGTACACGCAGTACACACAGTACACGCAGTACACACAGTACACACAGTACACACAGTACACGCTGTACACACAGTACACACAGTACACGCAGTACACACAGTACACGCAGTACACTGAGTACACGCAGTACACTCAGTACACGCAGTACACACAGTACACGCAGTACACGCAGTAAGCACAGTACACGCAGTACACACAGTACACACAGTGCACACAGTACACGCAGTACACGCAGTACACTCAGTACACGCAGTACACACAGTACACACAGTACACGGAGTACACGCAGTACACTCAGTACACGCAGTACACGCAGTACACACAGTACACTCAGTACACACAGTACACGGAGTACACGCAGTACACTCAGTACACGCAGTACACGCAGTACACTCAGTACACGCAGTACACGCAGTACACACAGTACACTCAGTACACACAGTACACGGAGTACACGCAGTACACTCAGTACACGCAGTACACGCAGTACACACAGTACACGGAGTACACGCAGTACACACAATACACTCACTACACGCAGTACACTCAGTACACACAGTACACTCAGTACACACAGTACACACAGTACACGCAGTACACGCAGTACACGCAGTACACACAGTACACACAGTACACGCAGTACACGGAGTACACGCAGTACACTCACTACACGCAGTACACGCAGTACACACAGTACACGCAGTACACTCAGTACACGCAGTACACACAGTACACACAGTACACGCAGTACACGGAGTACACGCAGTACACTCACTACACGCAGTACACACAGTACACGCAGTACACACAGTACACGCAGTACACGGAGTACACGCAGTACACTCAGTACACGCAGTACACGCAGTACACACAGTACACGCAGTACACGCAGTACACACAGTACACGCAGTACACACAGTACACACAGTACACGCAGTACACACAGTACACGCAGTACACGCAGTACACACAGTACACTCAGTACACACAGTACACGGAGTACACGCAGTACACGCAGTACACTCAGTACACGCAGTACACACAGTACACGCAGTACACACAGTACACGCAGTACACGGAGTACACGCAGAACACGGAGTACACACAGTACACGCAGTACACGCAGTACACACAGTACACGCAGTACACTCAGTACACACAGTACACGGAGTACACGCAGTACACTCAGTACACGCAGTACACACAGTACACGGAGTACACGCAGTACACACAGTACACGGAGTACACGCAGTACACGCAGTACACACAGTACACGCAGTACACACAGTACACACAGTACACGCAGTACACGGAGTACACGCAGTACACTCACTACACGCAGTACACACAGTACACGCAGTACACTCAGTACACGCAGTACACGCAGTACACACAGTACACTCAGTACACACAGTACACGGAGTACACGCAGTACACTCAGTACACGCAGTACACGCAGTACACATAGTACACGGAGTACACGCAGTACACACAGTACACGGAGTACACGCAGTACACGCAGTACACACAGTGCACACAGTACACGCAGTACACGCAGTACACACAGTACACACAGTGCACACAGTACACGCAGTACACGCAGTACACTCAGTACACGCAGTACACACAGTACACACAGTACACTCAGTACACACAGTACACGGAGTACACGCAGTACACTCAGTACACGCAGTACACGCAGTACACACAGTACACTCAGTACACACAGTACACGGAGTACACGCAGTACACTCAGTACACGCAGTACACGCAGTACACTCAGTACACGCAGTACACGCAGTACACACAGTACACTCAGTACACACAGTACACGGAGTACACACAGTACACGGAGTACACGCAGTACACACAGTACACTCACTACACGCAGTACACTCAGTACACACAGTACACTCAGTACACACAGTACACACAGTACACGCAGTACACGCAGTACACTCAGTACACGCAGTACACGGAGTACACGGAATACACACAGTACACGCAGTACACAGAGTACACGGAGTACACACAGTACACACAGTACACGCAGTACACACAGTACACGCAGTACACACAGTACACACAGTACACGCAGTACACGGAGTACACGCAGTACACCCAGTACACACAGTACACGCAGTACACACAGTACACGCAGTACATGCAGTACACACAGTACACGCAGTACACACTGTACACACAGTACACTCAGTACACGCAGTACACGGCGTACACGCAGTACACGCAGTACACACAGTACACGCAGTGCACTCAGTACACGCAGTACACGCAGTACACGCAGTACACTCAGTACACGCAGTACACACAGTACACACAGTACACGCAGTACACACAGTACACGCAGTACACACAGTACACCCAGTACACGCAGAACACACAGTACACGCAGTACACGGAGTACACGCAGTACACTCAGTACACGCAGTACACGCAGTACACCCAGTACACACAGTACACGCAGTACACACAGTACACACAGTACACGCAGTACATGCAGTACACACAGTACACGCAGGACACGCAGTACACGCAGTACACGGTACACGCAGTACACACAGTACACACAGTACACGCAGTACACACAGTACACGCAGTACACACAGTACACACAGTACACGCAGTACACTCAGTACACGCAGCACACGGAGTACACGCAGTACACTCAGTACACGCAGTACACGCAGTACACCCAGTACACACAGTACACGCAGTACACGCAGTACACTCAGTACACGCAGTACACGGAGTACACGCGGTACACAGAGTACACGGAGTACACACAGTACACACAGTACACGCAGTACACACAGTACACACAGTACACGCAGTACACACAGTACACGCAGTACACACAGTACACACAGTACACGCAGTACACGGAGTACACGCAGTACACTCACTACACGCAGTACACGCAGTACACACAGTACACGCAGTACACTCAGTACACGCAGTACACACAGTACACACAGTACACGCAGTACACGGAGTACACGCAGTACACTCACTACACGCAGTACACACAGTACACGCAGTACACACAGTACACGCTGTACACGGAGTACACGCAGTACACTCAGTACACGCAGTACACGCAGTACACACAGTACACGCAGTAAACGCAGTACACACAGTACACGCAGTACACACAGTACACTCAGTACACACAGTACACGGAGTACACGCAGTACACTCAGTACACGCAGTACACGCAGTACACAGTACACGGAGTACACGCAGTACACACAGTACACGGAGTACACGCAGTACACGCAGTACACACAGTGCACACAGTACACGCAGTACACGCAGTACACACAGTACACACAGTGCACACAGTACACGCAGTACACGCAGCACACGCAGTACACGCAGTACACACAGTGCACACAGTACACGCAGTACACGCAGTACACACAGTACACACAGTGCACACAGTACACGCAGTACACGCAGTACACTCAGTACACGCAGTACACACAGTACACGCAGTACACACAGTACACGCAGTACACGCAGTACACCCAGTACACGCAGAACACACAGTACACGCAGTACACGGAGTACACGCAGTACACTCAGTGCACGCAGTACACGCAGTACACCCAGTACACACAGTACACGCAGTACATGCAGTACACACAGTACACGCAGTACACGCAGTACACTCAGTACACGCAGTACACGGAGTACACGCAGTACACGTAGTACACACAGTACACGCAGTACACGGAGTACACGCAGTACACACAGTACACGCAGTACACGGAGTACACGCAGTACACTCAGTACACGCAGTACACGCAGTACACTCAGTACACGCAGTACACGGAGTACACGCAGTACACTCACTACACGCAGTACACCCAGTACACGCAGTACACGCAGTACACACAGTACACACAGTGCACACAGTACACGCAGTACACGCAGCACACGCAGTACACGCAGTACACTCAGTACACACAGTACACGCAGTACACTCAGTACACGCAGTACACACAGTACACACAGTACACGCAGTACACACAGTACACGCAGTACACACAGTACACGCAGTACACCCAGTACACGCAGAACACACAGTACACGCAGTACACGGAGTACACGCAGTACACTCAGTACACGCAGTACACGCAGTACACCCAGTACACACAGTACACGCAGTACATGCAGTACACACAGTACACGCAGTACACGCAGTACACTCAGTACACGCAGTACACGGTACACGCAGTACACACTGTACACACAGTACACGCAGTACACGGAGTACACGCAGTACACGGAGTACACGCAGTACACACAGTACACACAGTACACGCAGTACACGGAGTACACGCAGTACACTCAGTACACGCAGTACACGCAGTACACTCAGTACACGGAGTACACACAGTACACACAGTACACGCAGTACACACAGTACACGCAGTACACACAGTACACACAGTACACGCAGTACACAGAGTACACGGAGTACACACAGTACACACAGTACACGCAGTACACACAGTACACACAGTACACGCAGTACACACAGTACACACAGTACACGCAGTACACACAGTACACACAGTACACACAGTACACGCAGTACACGGAGTACACTCAGTACACGCAGTACACGCAGTACACACAGTACACGCAGTACACTCAGTACACACAGTACACACAGTACACGCAGTACACCCAGTACACACAGTACACGCACTACACACAGTACACGCAGTACACACAGTACACACAGTACACGCAGTACACGGAGTACACGCAGTACACTCAGTACACGCAGTACACGCAGTACACTCAGTACACGCAGTACACGGAGTACACGCAGTACACTCAGTACACGCAGTACACCCAGTACACACAGTACACGCAGTACACACAGTACACACAGTACACGCAGTACACACAGTACACGCAGTACACACAGTACACACAGTACACGCAGTACACAGAGTACACGGAGTACACACAGTACACACAGTACACGCAGTACACACAGTACACGCAGTACACACAGTACACACAGTACACGCAGTACACACAGTACACACAGTACACGCAGTACACGGAGTACACGCAGTACACTCACTACACGCAGTACACGCAGTACACACAGTACACGCAGTACACTCAGTACACGCAGTACACACAGTACACACAGTACACGCAGTACACGGAGTACACGCAGTACACTCACTACACGCAGTACACACAGTACACGCAGTACACACAGTACACGCAGTACACGGAGTACACGCAGTACACTCAGTACACGCAGAACACGCAGTACACACAGTACACGCAGTACACGCAGTACACACAGTACACTCAGTACACACAGTACACGGAGTACACGCAGTACACTCAGTACATGCAGTACGCGCAGTACACACAGTACACGGAGTACACGCAGTACACACAGTACACGGAGTACACGCAGTACACGCAGTACACACAGTGCACACAGTACACACAGTGCACACAGTACACGCAGTACACGCAGTACACAGTACACGCAGTACACACAGTACACACAGTACACGCAGTACACGGAGTACACGCAGTACACGGAGTACACACAGTACACACAGTACACGCAGTACACGCAGTACACGCAGTACACTCAGTACACACAGTACACGGAGTACACGCAGTACACTCAGTACACGCAGTACACGCAGTACACACAGTACACGGAGTACACGCAGTACACGCAGTACACGCAGTACAAACAGTACACGCAGTACACACAGCACACACAGTACACGCAGTACACGGAGTACACGCAGTACACACAGTACACGCAGTACACACAGTACACGCAGTACACACAGTACACACAGTACACGCAGTACACACAGTACACGCAGTACACGCAGTACACGCAGTACAAGCACTACACACAGTACACACAGTACACGCAGTACACACAGTACACACAGTACACGCAGTACACGGAGTACACGCAGTACACTCAGTACACGCAGTACACACAGTACACGCAGTACACACAGTACACACAGTACACACAGTACACGCTGTACACACAGTACACACAGTACACGCAGTACACACAGTACACGCAGTACACTGAGTACACGCAGTACACTCAGTACACGCAGTACACACAGTACACGCAGTACACGCAGTACACACAGTACACGCAGTACACACAGTACACACAGTGCACACAGTACACGCAGTACACGCAGTACACTCAGTACACGCAGTACACACAGTACACACAGTACACGGAGTACACGCAGTACACTCAGTACACGCAGTACACGCAGTACACACAGTACACTCAGTACACACAGTACACGGAGTACACGCAGTACACTCAGTACACGCAGTACACGCAGTACACTCAGTACACGCAGTACACGCAGTACACACAGTACACTCAGTACACACAGTACACGGAGTACACGCAGTACACTCAGTACACGCAGTACACGCAGTACACACAGTACACGGAGTACACGCAGTACACACAGTACACTCACTACACGCAGTACACTCAGTACACACAGTACACTCAGTACACACAGTACACACAGTACACGCAGTACACACAGTACACGCAGTACACACAGTACACACAGTACACGCAGTACACGGAGTACACGCAGTACACTCACTACACGCAGTACACGCAGTACACACAGTACACGCAGTACACTCAGTACACGCAGTACACACAGTACACACAGTACACGCAGTACACGGAGTACACGCAGTACACTCACTACACGCAGTACACACAGGACACGCAGTACACACAGTACACGCAGTACACGGAGTACACGCAGTACACTCAGTACACGCAGTACACGCAGTACACACAGTACACGCAGTACACGCAGTACACACAGTACACGCAGTACACTAAGTACACTCAGTACACACAGTACACGGAGTACACGCAGTACACTCAGTACACGCAGTACACGCAGTACACAGTACACGGAGTACACGCAGTACACACAGTACACGGAGTACACGCAGTACACGCAGTACACACAGTGCACACAGTACACGCAGTACACGCAGTACACACAGTACACACAGTGCACACAGTACACGCAGTACACGCAGCACACGCAGTACACGCAGTACACACAGTGCACACAGTACACGCAGTACACGCAGTACACACAGTACACACAGTGCACACAGTACACGCAGTACACGCAGTACACTCAGTACACGCAGTACACACAGTACACGCAGTACACACAGTACACGCAGTACATGGAGTACACCCAGTACACGCAGAACACACAGTACACGCAGTACACGGAGTACACGCAGTACACTCAGTACACGCAGTACACGCAGTACACACAGTACACTCACTACACGCAGTACACTCAGTACACACAGTACACTCAGTACACACAGTACACACAGTACACGCAGTACACACAGTACACGCAGTACACACAGTACACACAGTACACGCAGTACACGGAGTACACACAGTACACTCACTACACGCAGTACACGCAGTACACACAGTACACGCAGTACACTCAGTACACGCAGTACACACAGTACACACAGTACACGCAGTACACGGAGTACACGCAGTACACTCACTACACGCAGTACACACAGTACACGCAGTACACACAGTACACGCAGTACACGGAGTACACGCAGTACACTCAGTACACGCAGTACAAGCAGTACACGCAGTACACACAGTACACGCAGTACACGCAGTACACACAGTACACGCAGTACAATCAGTACACTCAGTACACACAGTACACGGAGTACACGCAGTACACTCAGTACACGCAGTACACGCAGTACACAGTACACGGAGTACACGCAGTACACACAGTACACGGAGTACACGCAGTACACGCAGTACACACAGTGCACACAGTACACGCAGTACACGCAGTACACACAGTACACACAGTGCACACGGTACACGCAGTACACGCAGCACACGCAGTACACGCAGTACACACAGTGCACGCAGTACACGCAGTACACGCAGTACAAACAGTACACACAGTGCACACAGTACACGCAGTACACGCAGTACACTCAGTACACGCAGTACACACAGTACACACAGTACACGCAGTACACGCAGTACACGCAGTACACCCAGTACACGCAGAACACACAGTACACGCAGTACACGGAGTACACGCAGTACACTCAGTACACACAGTACACGCAGTACATGCAGTACACACAGTACACGCAGTACACGCAGTACACTCAGTACACGCAGTACACGGTACACGCAGTACACACAGTACACACAGTACACGCAGTACACGGAGTACACGCAGTACACGGAGTACACGCAGTACACACAGTACACACAGTACACGCAGTACACGGAGTACACGCAGTACACTCAGTACACGCAGTACACGCAGTACACTCAGTACACGCAGTACACGGAGTACACGCAGTACACTCAGTACACGCAGTACACCCAGTACACACAGTACACGCAGTACACACAGTACACACAGTACACGCAGTACACACAGTACACGCAGTACAAACAGTACACACAGTACACGCAGTACACAGAGTACACGGAGTACACACAGTACACACAGTACACGCAGTACACACAGTACACACAGTACACACAGTACACGCAGTACACACAGTACACACAGTACACGCAGTACACACAGTACACACAGTACACGCAGTACACGGAGTACACGCAGTACACGGAGTACACGCAGTACACGCAGTACACACAGTACACGCAGTACACACAGTACACACAGTGCACACAGTACACGCAGTACAAGCAGCACACGCAGTACACGCAGTACACTCAGTACACACAGTACACGCAGTACACGCAGTACACTCAGTACACGCAGTACACACAGTACACGCAGTACACACAGTACACGCAGTACACGGAGTACACGCAGTACACTCAGTACACGCAGTACACGCAGTACACCCAGTACACACAGTACACACAGTACACGCAGTACATGCAGTACACACAGTACACGCAGTACACGCAGTACACTCAGTACACGCAGTACACGGTACACGCAGTACACACTGTACACACAGTACACGCAGTACACGGAGTACACGCAGTACACGGAGTACACGCAGTACACACAGTACACACAGTACGCGCAGTACACGGAGTACACGCAGTACACTCAGTACACGCAGTACACGCAGTACACTCAGTACACGGAGTACACGCAGTACACTCAGTACACGCAGTACACCCAGTACACACAGTACACGCAGTACACACAGTACACACAGTACACGCAGTACACACAGTACACGCAGTACACACAGTACACACAGTACACGCAGTACACAGAGTACACGGAGTACACACAGTACACACAGTACACGCAGTACACACAGTACACACAGTACACGCAGCACACACAGTACACACAGTACACGCAGTACACACAGTACACACAGTACACGCAGTACACTCAGTACACGCAGTACACGCAGTACACAAAGTACACGCAGTACACTCAGTACACACAGTACACACAGTACACGCAGTACACCCAGTACACACAGTACACGCACTACACACAGTACACGCAGTACACACAGTACACACAGTACACGCAGTACACGGAGTACACGCAGTACACTCAGTACACGCAGTACACGCAGTACACTCAGTACACGCAGTACACGGAGTACACGCAGTACACTCAGTACACGCAGTACACCCAGTACACACAGTACACGCAGTACACACAGTACACACAGTACACGCAGTACACACAGTACACGCAGTACACACAGTACACACAGTACACGCAGTACACAGAGTACACGGAGTACACACAGTACACACAGTACACGCAGTACACACAGTACACGCAGTACACACAGTACACACAGTACACGCAGTACACACAGTACACGCAGTACACACAGTACACACAGTACACGCAGTACACGGAGTACACGCAGTACACTCAATACACGCAGTACACGCAGTACACACAGTACACGCAGTACACTCAGTACACGCAGTACACACAGTACACACAGTACACGCAGTACACGGAGTACACGCAGTACACTCACTACACGCAGTACACACAGTACACGCAGTACACACAGTACACGCAGTACACGGAGTACACGCAGTACAATCAGTACACGCAGTACACGCAGTACACACAGTACACGCAGTACACGCAGTACACACAGTACACGCAGTACACGCAGTACACACAGTACACTCAGTACACACAGTACACGGAGTACACGCAGTACACTCAGTACACGCAGTACACGCAGTACACACAGTACACGGAGTACACGCAGTACACACAGTACACGGAGTACACGCAGTACATGCAGTACACACAGTGCACACAGTACACACAGTGCACACAGTACACGCAGTACACGCAGTACACAGTACACGCAGTACACACAGTACACACAGTACACGCAGTACACGGAGTACACGCAGTACACGGAGTACACACAGTACACACAGTACACGCAGTACACGCAGTACACACAGCACACACAGTACACGCAGTACACGGAGTACACGCAGTACACACAGTACACGCAGTACACACAGTACACGCAGTACACCCAGTACACACAGTACACACAGTACACGCAGTACACACAGTACACGCAGTACACGCAGTACACGCAGTACACGGAGTACACGCAGTACACTCAGTACAAGCACTACACACAGTATACACAGTACACGCAGTACACACAGTACACACAGTACACGCAGTACACGGAGTACACGCAGTACACTCAGTACACTCAGTACAAGCACTACACACAGTACACACAGTACACGCAGTACACACAGTACACACAGTACACGCAGTACACGGAGTACACGCAGTACACTCAGTACACGCAGTACACGCAGTACACGCAGTTCACACAGTACACACAGTACACGCTGTACACACAGTACACACAGTACACGCAGTACACACAGTACACGCAGTACACGGAGTACACGCAGGACACTCAGTACACGCAGTACACACAGTACACGCAGTACACGCAGTACACACAGTACACGCAGTACACGGAATACACACAGTACACGCAGTACACGCAGTACACACAATACACGCAGTACACACAGTACACACAATACATGCAGTACACGGAGTACACGCAGTACACTCAGTACACGCAGTACACACAGTACACGCAGTACACACAGTACACGCAGTACACGGAGTACACGCAGAACACGGAGTACACGCAGTACACACAGTACACGCAGTACACGCAGTACACACAGTACACGCAGTACACTCAGTACACACAGTACACGGAGTACACGCAGTACACTCAGTACACGCAGTACACGCAGTACACACAGTACACGGAGTACACGCAGTACACACAGTACACGGAGTACACGCAGTACACGCAGTACACGCAGTACACACAGTACACGCAGTACACACAGTACACACAGTGCACACAGTACACGCAGTACACGCAGTACACAGTACACGCAGTACACGCAGTACACACAGTACACGCAGTACACGGAGTACACGCAGTACACACAGTACACGCAGTACACACAGTACACGCAGTACACGCAGTACACACAGTACACGCAGTACACTCAGTACACGCAGTACACACAGTACACGCAGTACACTCAGTACACACAGTACACGCAGTACACTCAGTACACGCAGTACACGCAGTACACACAGTACACGCAGTACACACAGTACACACAGTACACGCAGTACACGGAGTACACGCAGTACACTCACTACACGCAGTACACGCAGTACACACAGTACACGCAGTACACTCAGTACACGCAGTACACGCACTACACACAGTACACTCAGTACACACAGTACACGGAGTACACGCAGTACACTCAGTACACGCAGTACACGCAGTACACATAGTACACGGAGTACACGCAGTACACACAGTACACGGAGTACACGCAGTACACGCAGTACACACAGTACACGCAGTACACGCAGTACACACAGTACACACAGTGCACACAGTACACGCAGTACACGCAGTACACTCAGTACACGCAGTACACACAGTACACACAGTACACTCAGTACACACAGTACACGGAGTACACGCAGTACACTCAGTACACGCAGTACACACAGTACACTCAGTACACACAGTACACGGAGTACACGCAGTACACTCAGTACACGCAGTACACGCAGTACACTCAGTACACGCAGTACACGCAGTACACACAGTACACTCAGTACACACAGTACACGGAGTACACACAGTGCACACAGTACACGCAGTACACGCAGTACACACAGTACACACAGTGCACACAGTACACGCAGCACACACAGTACACGCAGTACACTCAGTACACACAGTACACGCAGTACACGCAGTACACACAGTACACGCAGTACACGCAGTACACGCAGTACACACAGTACACGCAGTACACGCAGTACACACAGTACACCCAGTACACGCAGAACACACAGTACACGCAGTACACGGAGTACACGCAGTACACTCAGTACACGCAGTACACGCAGTACACCCAGTACACACAGTACACACAGTACACGCAGTACATGCAGTACACACAGTACACGCAGTACATGCAGTACACTCAGTACACGCAGTACACGGTACACGCAGTACACACAGTACACGCAGTACACGGAGTACACGCAGTACACACAGTGCACACAGTACACGCAGTACACGCAGTACACGCAGTACACACAGTACACACAGTGCACACAGTACACGCAGCACACACAGTACACGCAGTACACTCAGTACACACAGTACACGCAGTACACGCAGTACACGCAGTACACGCAGTACACACAGTACACACAGTACACGCAGTACACACAGTACACGCAGTACACGCAGTACACACAGTACACGCAGTACACACAGTACACCCAGTACAGGCAGAACACACAGTACACGCAGTACACGGAGTACACGCAGTACACTCAGTACACGCAGTACACGGTACATGCAGTACACACAGTACACGCAGTACACGGAGTACACGCAGTACACGGAGTACACGCAGTACACACAGTACACGCAGTACACGCAGTACACACAGTACACGCAGTACACTCAGTACACGCAGTACACACAGTACACACAGTACACACAGTACACGCACTACACACAGTACACGCAGTACACACAGTACACACAGTACACGCAGTACACGGAGTACACTCAGTACACGCTGTACACGCAGTACACACAGTACACGCACTACACACAGTACACACAGTACACACAGTACACGGAGTACACTCAGTACACGCTGTACACGCAGTACACACAGTACACGGAGTACACTCAGTACACGCTGTACACGCAGTACACACAGTACACGCAGTACACTCAGTACACGCAGTACACGCAGTACACACAGTACACGCAGTACACTCAGTACACGCTGTACACGCAGTACACACAGTACACACAGTACACGCAGTACACGGAGTACACGCAGTACACTCACTACACGCAGTACACGCAGTACACACAGTACACGCAGTACACTCAGTACACGCAGTACACGCAGTACACTCACTACACGCAGTACACACAGTACACACAGTACACGCAGTACACGCAGTACACTCAGTACACGCACTACACACAGTACACACAGTACACGCAGTACACACAGTACACGCAGTACACGCAGTACACACAGTACACGCAGTACACTCAGTACACGCAGTACACGCAGTACACACAGTACACGCAGTACACTCAGTACACGCAGTACACACAGTACACGCAGTACACACAGTACACACAGTACACGCACTACACACAGTACACGCAGTACACACAGTACACACAGTACACGCAGTACACGGAGTACACGCAGTACACACAGTACACGCAGTACACACAGTACACACAGTACACGCACTACACGCAGTACACGCAGTACACACAGTGCACACAGTACACGCAGTACACGCAGTACACTCACTACACGCAGTACACGCAGTACACACAGTACACGCAGTACACGGAGTACACGCAGTACACACAGTACACGCACTACACACAGTACACACAGTACACGCAGTACACACAGTACACGCAGTACACGCAGTACACACAGTACACGCAGTACACTCAGTACACGGAGTACACGCAGTACACTCAGTACACGCAGTACACGCAGTACACACAGTACACGGAGTACATGCAGTACACGCAGTACACGGAGTACACGCAGTACACGGAGTACACGGAGTACACTCAGTACACGCACTACACACAGTACACACAGTACACGCAGTACACACAGTACACGCAGTACACGCAGTACACACAGTACACGCAGTACACTCAGTACACGCAGTGCACGCAGTACACACAGTACACGCAGTACACTCAGTACACGCAGTACACACAGTACACACAGTACACGCAGTACACGCAGTACACACAGTACACGCAGTACACGCAGTACACTCAGTACACGCAGTACACACAGTACACGCAGTACACACAGTACACGCAGTACACACAGTACACCCAGTACACGCAGAACACACAGTACACGCAGTACACGGAGTACACGCAGTACACTCAGTACACGCAGTACACGCAGTACACACAGTACACACAGTACACGCAGTACATCCAGTACACGCAGAACACACAGTACACGCAGTACACGGAGTACACGCAGTACACTCAGTACACGCAGTACACCCAGTACACACAGTACACACAGTACACGCAGTACATGCAGTACACACAGTACACGCAGTACACGCAGTACACTCAGTACACGCAGTACACGGTACACGCAGTACACACAGTACACACAGTACACGCAGTACACGGAGTACACGCAGTACACGGAGTACACGCAGTACACAGTACACGCAGTACACACAGTACACACAGTACACGCAGTACACGCAGTACACGCAGTACACTCAGTACACGCAGTACACGCAGTACACACAGTACACGCAGTACACTCAGTACACGCAGTACACACAGTACACACAGTACACGCAGTACACGCAGTACACACAGCACACACAGTACACGCAATACACGGAGTACACGCAGTACACACAGTACACGCAGTACACGCAGTACACACAGTACACTCAGTACAAGCACTACACACAGTACACACAGTACACGCAGTACACACAGTACAGACAGTACACGCAGTACACGGAGTACACGCAGTACACTCAGTACACGCAGTACACACAGTACACGCAGTACACACAGTACACACAGTACACGCTGTACACACAGTATACGCAGTACACGCAGTACACACAGTACACGCAGTACACGGAGTACACGCAGTACACTCAGTACACGCAGTACACACAGTACACGCAGTACACGCAGTACACACAGTACACGCAGTACACGGAATACACGCAGTACACTCAGTACACGCAGTACACACAGTACACGCAGTACACGCAGTACACGCAGTACACATAATACACGCAGTACACACAGTACACACAATACACGCAGTACACGGAGTACACGCAGTACACTCAGTACACGCAGTACACACAGTACACGCAGTACACGGAGTACACGCAGTACACGTAGTACACGCAGTACACGGAGTACACGCAGTACACGCAGTACACGGAGTACACACAGTACACGGAGTACACGCAGTACACTTAGTACACACAGTACACGGAGTACACGCAGTACACGCAGTACACACAGTACACGCAGTACACGCAGTACACGCAGTACACACAGTACACGCAGTACACTCCGTACACGGAGTACACGCAGTACACTCAGTACACGCAGTACACGCAGTACACACAGTACACGGAGTACACGCAGTACACACAGTACACGGAGTACACGCAGTACACACAGTACACACAGTGCACACAGTACACGCAGTACACAGTACACGCAGTACACACAGTACACACAGTACACGCAGTACACGGAGTACACGCAGTACACTCAGTACACGCACTACACACAGTACACGCAGTACACACAGTACACGCAGTACACGCAGTACAACCAGTACACACAGTACACGCAGTACACTCAGTACACGCAGTACACGCAGTACACACAGTACACGCAGTACACTCAGTACACACAGTACACGCAGTACACCCAGTACACACAGTACACGCAGTACACACAGTACACGCAGTACAGTCAGTACACACAGTACACGGAGTACACGCAGTACACTCAGTACACGCAGTACACGCAGTACACCCAGTACACACAGTACACACAGTACACGCAGTACACACAGCACACACAGTACACGCAGTACACGGAGTACACGCAGTACACACAGTACACGCAGTACACACAGTACACGCAGTACACGCAGTACACACAGTACATGCAGTACACACAGTACACACAGTACACGCAGTACACACAGCACACACAGTACACACAGTACACGGAGTACACGCAGTACACACAGTACACGCAGTACACACAGTACACACAGTACACGCAGTACACACAGTACACACAGTACACGCTGTACACACAGTACACGCAGTACACACAGTACTCGCAGTACACGGAGTACACGCAGTACACTCAGTACACGCAGTACACACAGTACACGCAGTACACGCAGTACACACAGTACACGCAGTACACGGAATACACGCAGTACACTCAGTACACGCAGTACACACAGTACACGCAGTACACGCAGTACACACAATACACGCAGTACACACAGTACACACAATACACGCAGTACACACAGTACACACAGTACACGCAGTACATGCAGTACACACAGTACACGCAGTACACGCAGTACACTCAGTACACGCAGTACACGGTTCACGCAGTACACACAGTACACACAGTACACGCAGTACACGGAGTACACGCAGTACACGGAGTACACGCAGTACACTCAGTACACGCAGTACACGCAGTACACACAGTACACGCAGTACACTCAGTACACGCAGTACACACAGTACACGCAGTACACACAGTACACGCACTACACACAGTACACGCAGTACACACAGTACACACAGTACACGCAGTACACGGAGTACACGCAGTACACTCAGTACACGCAGTACACACAGTACACGCAGTACACGCAGTACACTCAGTACACGCAGTACACGGAGTACACGCAGTACACTCAGTACACGCAGTACACACAGTACACGCAGTACACACAGTACACACAGTACACGCAGTACACGGAGTACACGCAGTACACGCAGTACACAGAGTACACGGAGTACACACAGTACACGCAGTACACACAGTACACACAGTACACGCAGTACACACAGTACACGCAGTACACACAGTACACACAGTACACGCAGTACACGGAGTACACGCAGTACACTCACTACACGCAGTACACGCAGTACACACAGTACACGCAGTACACTCAGTACACGCAGTACACACAGTACACACAGTACACGCAGTACACGGAGTACACGCAGTACACTCACTACACGCAGTACACACAGTACAAACAGTACACGCAGAACACGGAGTACACGCAGTACACGCAGTACACGCAGTACACACAGTACACGCAGTACACACAGTACACTCAGTACACACAGTACA
Organism: Telmatherina bonti; assembly: GCF_933228915.1. Classification (NCBI taxonomy): domain Eukaryota; kingdom Metazoa; phylum Chordata; class Actinopteri; order Atheriniformes; family Telmatherinidae; genus Telmatherina; species Telmatherina bonti. Next base: position 35,006,722 of record NC_136615.1, read on the forward strand.
CGGAGTACACGCAGTACACTCAGTACACGCAGTACACGCAGTACACACAGTACACGGAGTACACGCAGTACACACAGTACACGGAGTACACGCAGTACACGCAGTACACACAGTGCACACAGTGCACACAGTACACGCAGTACACACAGTACACGCAGTACACACAGTACACGCAGTACACACAGTGCACACAGTACACGCAGTACACGCAGTACACAGTACACGCAGTACACACAGTACACACAGTACACGCAGTACACGGAGTACACGCAGTACACGCAGTACACTCAGTACACGCAGTACACGCAGTACACACAGTACACGCAGTACACTCAGTACACGCAGTACACACAGTACACGCAGTACACACAGCACACACAGTACACGCAGTACACGCAGTACACACAGTGCACACAGTACACGCAGTACACACAGTGCACACAGTACACGCAGTACACGCAGTACACGCAGTACACACAGTGCACACAGTACACACAGTACACGCAGTACACGCAGTACACAGTACACGCAGTACACACAGTACACACAGTACACGCAGTACACGCAGTACACTCAGTACACGCAGTACACGCAGTACACACAGTACACACAGTACACGCAGTACACACAGCACACACAGTACACGCAATACACGGAGTACACGCAGTACACACAGTACACGCAGTACACGCAGTACACACAGTACACTCAGTACAAGCACTACACACAGTACACACAGTACACGCAGTACACACAGTACAGACAGTACACGCAGTACACGGAGTACACGCAGTACACTCAGTACACGCAGTACACACAGTACACGCAGTACACACAGTACACACAGTACACACAGTACACGCTGTACACACAGTACACGCAGTACACGCAGTACACACAGTACACGCAGTACACGGAGTACACGCAGTACACTCAGTACACGCAGTACACACAGTACACGCAGTACACGCAGTACACACAGTACACGCAGTACACGGAATACACGCAGTACACTCAGTACACGCAGTACACACAGTACACGCAGTACACGCAGTACACATAATACACGCAGTACACACAGTACACACAATACACGCAGTACACGGAGTACACGCAGTACACTCAGTACACGCAGTACACACAGTACACGCAGTACACGGAGTACACGCAGTACACGTAGTACACGCAGTACACGGAGTACACGCAGTACACGCAGTACACACAGTACACGGAGTACACGCAGTACACTTAGTACACACAGTACACGGAGTACACGCAGTACACGCAGTACACACAGTACACGCAGTACACGTAGTACACGCAGTACACGCAGTACACACAGTACACACAGTACACGCAGTACACTCCGTACACGGAGTACACGCAGTACACTCAGTTCACGCAGTACACGCAGTACACACAGTACACGGAGTACACGCAGTACACACAGTACACGGAGTACACGCAGTACACGCAGTACACCCAGTACACACAGTACACACAGTACACGCAGTACACACAGCACACACAGTACACGCAGTACACGGAGTACACGCAGTACACACAGTACACGCAGTACACACAGTACACGCAGTACACGCAGTACACACAGTACATGCAGTACACACAGTACACACAGTACACGCAGTACACACAGCACACACAGTACACACAGTACACGGAGTACACGCAGTACACACAGTACACGCAGTACACACAGTACACGCAGTACACGCAGTACACACAGTACACGCAGTACACACAGTACACGCAGTACACTCAGTACACGCAGTACACACAGTACACTCAGTACACGCAGTACACACAGTACACGCAGTACACGCAGTACACACAGTACACGCAGTACACGCAGTACACACAGTACACGGAGTACACGCAGTACACACAGTACATGCAGTACACACAGTACACACAGTACACGCAGTACACACAGCACACACAGTACACACAGTACACGCAGTACACGCAGTACACGCAGTACACACAGTACACACAGTACACGCATTACACACAGCACACACAGTACACACAGTACACGCAGTACACACAGTACACACAGTACACACAGTACACACAGTACACGCAGTACACACAGCACACACAGTACACACAGTACACGCAGTACACGCAGTACACGCAGTACACTCAGTACACGCAGTACACACAGTACACACAGTACACGCAGTACACTCAGTACACGCAGTACACGCAGTACACACAGTACACGCAGTACACTCAGTACACGCAGTACACGCAGTACACGGAGTACACGGAGTACACGGAGTACACTCAGTACACGCAGTACACACAGTACACGCAGTACACTCAGTACACTCAGTACACGCAGTACACGGAGTACACTCAGTACACACAGTACATGCAGTACACACAGTACACACAGTACACGCAGTACACACAGCACACACAGTACACACAGTACACGCAGTACACACAGTACACACAGTACACACAGTACACACAGTACACGCAGTACACACAGCACACACAGTACACACAGTACACGCAGTACACGCAGTACACGCAGTACACTCAGTACACGCAGTACACACAGTACACACAGTACACGCAGTACACTCAGTACACGCAGTACACGCAGTACACACAGTACACGCAGTACACTCAGTACACGCAGTACACGCAGTACACGGAGTACACGGAGTACACGGAGTACACTCAGTACACGCAGTACACACAGTACACGCAGTACACTCAGTACACTCAGTACACGCAGTACACGGAGTACACTCAGTACACGCAGTACACGCAGTACACACAGTACACGCAGTACACTCAGTACACGCAGTACACGCAGTACACGGAGTACACGGAGTACACTCAGTACACGCAGTACACACAGTACACGCAGTACACGGAGTACACGGAGTACACGCAGTACACGGAGTACACGGAGTACACGGAGTACACTCAGTACACGCAGTACACACAGTACACGCAGTACACGGAGTACACGCAGTACACGCAGTACACGGAGTACACTCAGTACACGCAGTACACGGAGTACACGGAGTACACACAGTACACTCAGTACACACAGTACACTCAGTACACACAGTACACACAGTACACTCAGTACACACAGTACACACAGTACACTCAGTACACACAGTACACACAGTACACACAGTACACACAGTACACTCAGTACACACAGTACACTCAGTACACACAGTACACTCAGTACAGGTTGAAACAACAGCAAATAAAACAGAAACAACAGTTAAATGATGAAAACATGTGGATTATTACTATTACTTTACATTTTAGTACTACAGACACAAACCAAGTGGTGGAGATGTCTCAGGCTGGCTTGTTTAAACTAACTTTTACCTCATTGTGAAGTTTGCTCTTCCAAACAAAACAAAGTTAAGAGTCCCTTTTTATAACACAACATCTAGAAATACCTGATTTCTGCTCCCAGGTGGCGCCACATCATCTCTTATGATCCGCTGAGTTTCATTAATTCTCTAAAGATAAATGGAGACGAATTTCTTTCAGAATAAAGAATAAAAAAAAAAATAAAAAAAAGTATTTCACATATATATACATATATATATATATATATATATATATATATATATATATATGTGTGTGTGTGTGTGTGTGTGTGTGTGTGTGTGTGTGTGTGTGTGTGTGTGTGTGTGTGTGTGTATATTTATGTACATATATATACATATAGAAATTAGGGACGTTTTATTCTTTTGGCCAAATACACTTCATACATAAATGCAGATTCTTAAAAAGAAAGAAAAAAATCCCGTTTTAATGCTTCGTGGAACAAAACTATTTACAAATACTAAATAATATAAAAGTAAATACAACATATTTATCAATGTAAAGTGCCAAACGCGTTTTACATTGAGATAAATCTTAAATCTCATCTTGGCTCCATTTTTTACATTAAAGGTAGACTTATACAATAAAAACAGCAAACATATAATTTCATCATTCTGATATTAAGTCATTTTAAACCTAGAAAAGCACTAAGAGAGCTCAAACAGGTCTTAGAAAGTTCCTGGATCCCAACCGTGATCCGGATCACCACCAACATTTAATCACTTCTTCCTTTCCACATTTCCAACAACTCCTGAAGATTTTATGGATATCCGTCCTTAACTTTTTATTATCTTGAACACAAACAGATAAATGACGGAAAAACAGCCCGCTGTCAACGCAGCACGTCACCAAAATATCCGAGGGTTCCTGAACGCAGCACGTCACCAAAATATCCGAGGGTTCCTGAACGCAGCACGTCACCAAAATATCCGAGGGTTCCTGAACGCAGCACGTCACCAAAATATCCGAGGGTTCCTGAACGCAGCACGACGCTGACAGCTAAACAAGCCAACATGGCGGATGCGATCTAGGCAGCCAGAACAGAACACACCTTGGTGTTTTATGACCTGTTGTCAGCTGCCAGGAAGTCACCTGGGCAGGTAGGGGATCTCGGACCGGGACCAGGACGATATTTCTTCTGTTTTCTGGATGATATTCAGCTGAAGTCCGGCATGTTGGGGCTGGAAGGGAGTCAAGGAGACTTACCTGCTGGAGGGAAGTGACTCTGCTGGGTCCCCTCACCTGGACAAGTCTCCTGTCGGTCCCCTCACCTGGACAAGTCTCCTGTCGGTCCCCTCACCTGGACAAGTCTCCTGTCGCTCCCCTCACCTGGACAAGTCTCCTGTCGGTCCCCTCACCTGGACAAGTCTCTGCTGGATCCCCTCACCTGGAGACTAGGATGTCCCACAGGTAAGATGGGGCTTTATAGTCTGGTTATATATTATATATAGATATATCTGGTACTCCTGGAGTTATTAGCAGAAAAACAGACATTAAACCGGGACTAAGATGGTGAGGATGCATTTAAGCTCAAGATAAACGTAGTTTTCACCCAAACTGACTTTTACTCGCACTAAATAAAACAATGGAAACTATTTTAATATAAAAAAGAAGAAATAACAGTCTGTAATGTGGCATAAACTGCTGTCATTGAAAGCATCCTTTGTTTCCTGAAGGGGAGAAATGATACATCATGTATGTTGTCATCATGTAGAAACATGGCCTGACTGGACGGTCTGATGGGACACCAGTGGGTCAGATGGGATTTAACACAAAGAGATTCAAGCTGAGCAGTTGGGTGTTTGGTGGATCAGGGAATCTGCAATAAGAAGTCTGGTTTCTGGATGAAGACAGTCTGAAGAAACCAGACATAATTCTGATTTAAACAAAGTCTTTATTGAACAGAGAGCATCTTCCGCATCATGTGGGGGATCCACACACAGACACAGCTGTGGGGTTGGATTTATAGCCAGGAAGCAAAGAAATGATCCACATAAAGCCTCATTTACGGCTAAGTTTAGCTTCATACTGCAGATGATCAGACTGATGAGTCTTTTTCTTTAGTCTGATGGATCCAGCAGCTGAAGTTTGTCATTCTGGTAGCTGGAAAAGACAAGCATGTTATTTTCCACACATTTCTTCAGACAAACCACCATTGTTGTAAGACAAAGCAGGTATTTCATTATTATAAAAGTGACTCCCAGCTGTGACTCTGCAGTCGCTGGTTCTCTGCAGCTGCAACGGGAAAGTGAAAGTATCACTCAGGTACTGATCCTGCTCAATTTCCATAAATTTACCTGCAAGTCATATTTATTCATGTCTTACAGCTCTGAAGCCATTTGCAAACACACACGAGGAAAACATCACGTGTCGACAGAGTACTGATGTAAGAGCAGAAATACACGAGACTGTCAGATGAACATCTGTCCAGGTTACGATGAGACTGTCAGATGAACATCTGTCCAGGTTATACTGAGACTGTCAGATGAACATCTGTCCAGGTTATGATGAGACTGTCAGATGAACATCTGTCCAGGTTATGATGAGACTGTCAGATGAACATCTGTCCAGGTTATAATGAGACTGTCAGATGAACATCTGTCCAGGTTACGATGAGACTGTCAGATGAACATCTGTCCAGGTTACGATGAGACTGTCAGATGAACATCTGTCCAGGTTACGATGAGACTGTCAGATGAACATCTGTCCAGGTTACGATGAGACTGTCAGATGAACATCTGTCCAGGTTACGATGAGACTGTCAGATGAACATCTGTCCAGGTTATGATGAGACTGTCAGATGAACATCTGTCCAGGTTATACTGAGACTGTCAGATGAACATCTGTCCAGGTTATACTGAGACTGTCAGATGAACATCTGTCCAGGTTATGATGACACTGTCAGATGAACATCTGTCCAGGTTATAATGAGACTGTCAGATGAACATCTGTCCAGGTTACGATGAGACTGTCAGATGAACATCTGTCCAGGTTACGATGAGACTGTCAGATGAACATCTGTCCAGGTTATAATGAGACTGTCAGATGAACATCTGTCCAGGTTATAATGAGACTGTCAGATGAACATCTGTCCAGGTTACGATGAGACTGTCAGATGAACATCTGTCCAGGTTACGATGAGACTGTCAGATGAACATCTGTCCAGGTTACGATGAGAC